>NW_024387170.1:2640522-2794299 GCF_900408965.1 Simochromis diagramma
AGCAGCGACGTACAGCTTGATGCGAAACCTTCTCAGCCCGGCCAAGCCCAAAGACAAAACCTTCCAAGAGCTGGTGCTTCTGATGAAAATCACTTCGATCCGAAGCCCAGTGAAATTGTGCAAAGGTATAAGTTCGACTCTCGCTCCCGCAAGCCGAATGAAACCGTCATGGAATATGTAGGCGGAGCTGCGTCGCCTGGCACAGGATTGTAACTATGGCAACACGTTACAACAGATGTTGCGAGATAGGATCGTCTGCGGAATTAAGGATGACCGAATTCAGAGACGTCTCTTGTCAGAAATAGATCTCACTTTTGACAAGGCTCTGTCAATGGCAGTAGCCATGGAGACTGCAAATAAAAATGCACAGGATCTGCAGACCTCAGGGGCGTCAGCAAAATGTTTCAGTCTCGCTAGAGGACAACAGGAGAGTCGTACCTTTAAAGCAGAAAATAAAGAGTGTTATCGTTGCAAAGGAACCAAGCACACAGCAGCAGACTGTAAGTACAAACAAGAAAAATGTCATGCTGTGGTAAAGTGGGACACATAGCTAGAGCTGGTCAAATAGCAAGAACTAAACTGACCCAGAAAAAGTATGGATCGACATATGTAAAGAAAGAAAAAAAGCAGAGTTCACACTACAGTACTCACAATGTGGGCGAGAAAGCAGATAACAACAAAACTGATAGCTCTGAAGATGACTCTTTCATGTTGAACTGTGTCAAGTGCAGTCAAGGGCACAACAGAAAACTGTTCAAGTTAGGGCGTGGCAGTGCGGTACACTTAAGAAGAGTAGACCCCTACACTGTGGATATGCAAATTGATGGGGAAAAGGTGAACTTTGAAATAGACACTGGATGTTGCCTAACAGTCATGAACGAAGCAACATTCAGAGAAACAGGGAAAGACAGCAAGCCCCCCAGCCTGCAGCCCATCAAAATCAAGCTCGAAACTTATACAGGGGATCCTGTTAAGGTGATTGGTGCAACACGAGTCAGCGTCAAATACAAGCAGCAGAAAAAAACATCTGCCCTCTGGTGGTGGTCGAAGGCGACGCCCCAGCTTGCTAGGTCGAGCTTGGCTCGAGGAAATTAAATTGACTGGGGTGAAGTGAAAAACAGTCCTACAACAGAAAGCTGCACCAAGTCAAAACAACAGAAAAAAACACTTCAGCAAGTGTTAAGTAAACATGAGAATGTGTTCAAAGAGGAGTTGGGCACCCTGAATAGAAATGAAAAGCTGCTATTCATGGTAAAAGTGATGCCCACCCCACGCTTCTTCCGTCCGCGTTCTGTCCCCCTTTGCTATGCGAGCAAAAGTCGACGAGGAAATAGACCGACTGTTGCAAGAAGGCATCATCTCGCCAGTGAAATATGCTGAATGGGCGGCACCAGTAGTGCCACTCCTGAAGCCCACAGGGACATAAGACTGTGTGGGGATTACAAGCTTACTGGTAAATACTGTGGCTTCACTGGAGCAGTACCCCATACCCAGAATGGAGGACTTGTTTTGCCACACTGTCCGGGGGTAAGCAGTTCTCAAAATTAGACATGAGCCACGCTTACCAGCAAATCCTCTTGGATGACGAATCGAAAAGTACGTGACAGTAAACACATCTCGGGGGCTGTTCACGTATAATAGATGCCTTTTGGAGTGGCCTCTGCTCCTAGCAATATTCCAGAGGACCATGGAAAGTCTTTTTGAAAGGGGATACCTCATGTAGCAGTGTATTTAGATGACAATCTTAGTGACTGGAGTGGATGAAGTAAGCCATCGACGAAAACCTGGATGAGGTGTTGACCCGGTTGGAGGAAGCTGGGTTGAGGTTAAAGAGGTGCAAGTGTGCCTTCATGCAAGAGAAAGTGGAGTACTTGGGCCATATTGGACGCCCAGGGGCTCCACCCAGTGGAAAACAAGTTAAAGCAATCAGGGACGCACCTACCCCCACAAATGTTCACTGAACTGAAAGCATACTTAGTTTGCTAAATTACTACAACAATTCCTTCCAAACCTGGCAACCCTGTTGGCACTCTTTACATTGAAACTTTTGAGACACGAGGTACGGTGGACATGGCAAAAGAGACAAGAGGAAGCATGCCAGAAATCTAAGAACCTGTTGAACTCAGCAGAGGTGTTAGTTCATTATTCTGCTGACCGTGAGTTGGTTCCTCTCATTTATGCATCCCCATATGGCGTAGGCGCCATATTGTCACATAAGATGGAGGATGGAAGCGAGAGACCTTTGGGGTTCATGTCACGCACACTCTCTCCTGCTGAGAAAAAGTATTCTCAGCTTGACAAAGAAGGTTTAGCTGTGATATTTGGCATCAAGAAATTTCACAAATACTTGTATGGCCGAGTTTTCACGATTTACACAGATCATAAACCCCCTAATCTCACTGTTCAATGAAAAGAAGCCTATACCTCAGATGGGCTCACCAAGAGTACAAAGATGGGCCGTGACATTGAGTGCTTACGAGTACAACATCAGGTACAAGCCAGGAAAACATCATGAAACGCGGATGCGCTCAGCCGTTGCCGGTCCAGACTCAGCACCTGAGCAAGAGATGGCTGAGCAGGTTTTGATGATGGATGTACTGGATGACACATTAGTGGACACTTGCACAGATCAAACGATGGACAAGCTAATGATTGTCTTGTTGTCGCAAGTCCACGAGATACACCCTTAAAAGGCAGTTTAAAAGCTGTTTGAAAGCCGTATCGACAGAGAAAGCTGGAACTGAAGTGGTGAGGGATGGTTGCGTGCTCTGGGGAGCCCGAGTAATTATTCCACCAAAGGCCGAGACAAAATATTGAAACTCCTGCACCAGACTCATACAAGGCATGTCGAAGATGAAAGGCTGGCAGGTCGTATGTATGGTGGCCAGGGATGGATGAGAACATTGAAAGAGAAGTGCAGGCATGTGAGGAGTGTCAGAAACACTCCAAGTCACCACCTACTGCACCATTACACCCTTGGGAGTGGCTGGAGTCACCATGGTCCAGAATCCATGTGGACTATGCAGGGGCCTTTCCTCGGGGAGATGTTTCTAATCATTGTGGATGCTCATTCCAAGTGGATGGACATTTACCCTGTGAAATCCTCTACATCACAGGTAACTATAGAGAAACTGCGCCAGAGTTTCAGTGTGTTTGGACTACCTAAAATGTTAGTTTCAGACAACGGAACATGTTTCACAAGTGCTGAATTTGAGTCATTCATGAAGCAGAATGGAATTGACCATGTAGATCAGCACCTTTCCACCCTTCTTCAAATGGGCTGGCTGAGAGGGCGGTCCAGACCTTTAAGGAGGGGATGAAGAAAGTCAAAGGTGATACCTTGCAAACCAGACTGTCCCGATTTCTGTTCAGTTATCGCATCACACCGCATGCCACTACTGGTTTATCACCTGCAGAGTTGATGATGTCACGGAGACTCAGATCAGTTTTGGACTTGCTCATGCCTGATGTGAAAACAAAAGTGCAGCACAAACAATTGAAACAGAAAGCAAATCATGACACCAAGAAAAGACTGAGAAGTTTCACACCAGGAGACAAGGTCTTCATCAGAAACTACTCCTATGGCCCGAAGTGGATTCCCGCAGTCATTGTGAGAGCATCGGGTCCAGTGTCTTACATTGTTACCATTGGATCAGGTCAAACTGTGAAGCGGCACGTGGATCAGGTGAGAGCAAGAGTGGCTGACACTGTTCCCAGTACGCCAGACAGGGAGGTGGAGCCATTGCTTGACAAAGAAGCAGTGCCTGAGTGCTGCTTGCCATTGGAGTTGGACACATCGCCACAACCTCCGGCAATGGAGTTGCCTTATGCTCCGGAGACTCCAGCTCCCGGAGACTCCTCAGTGACACCCGTGTTGTGACGTTCCCAGAGAGAGAGACGTCCACCAGAGACTTTAAAGGACTTTGTTAGGTAGTGTGAGATCTTCCAGAAATAGAGCAACAATGCGCTCTGATCTCACAGGAAGGACGTACCTTCCTAGTTAGAAAAAAAAAAAGAGAAACATGGAAACCTATGTACAGTTGTATGGTTGTATGGTTACCTTAATTACATGTTGATTGCTTGTTAAGCATTCTTTAGATAAACAGTTATTTTGTAAGTCAAGGGAGTTGTTGACTTAAGGGGGGAGGAGATGTGGTATCGCAAGAAATAAGTGGTTATATAAATATAGTATACATAATAGTTATTATTCATAGATACCTACATCCTAAGTTCCTGTTATTCTCCGCCGACGGAAGCGGGTGGGCCAGCAGGGCGGTGTCAGCCAGCGCAGACTTTGCTGCGGAAAACGCACGGACGCGTTCCGGCAGCCAGTCAACCGGATCTTTGGCTGTTTTACCTTTTAAGGCAGCATAGAGTGGCTGTAGCAGGTGGGCAGCTCTGGGGAGAAAGCGGTTGTAAAAATTTATCATCCCCAAGAACTCCTGCAACGCTTTAACCGACGTGGGACGCGGAAAAGCCGAAACGGCCTGGACTCTGTCGGGCAACGGAACCACACCTTCAGCGGAAATGTGGTGCCCGAGGAAATCCAGAACAGGCAACCCAAACTGGCACTAGGAAGGGTTGATGATCAGGCCGTGCGCTGCCAAACGCTGGAAAACCTGGCGCAGATGGGACTCGTGCTGGCTCGCTGTGGTATCGCAAGAAATAAGTGGTTATATAATATATGAGTATACATAATAGTTATTATTCATAGATACCTACATCCTAAGTTCCTGTTATTCTTCTGAAAGAAACAGAATGAATGTGTTGTTACAATGGTAATGCCAGGAGAGGCAATATTAGTTCTGTGTTACATTAATGTGTAAGGAAGTGGAGGAAGTGTGTGTCCTGTAGGAGGCAGTAGAAAAATGGATGCTCATGTTCTGTACATGCCCTGAAAGAAGGTTCAGTAAACAGTGCAACGATACTCCGGTGTAAGGCTCAGTTATTGTATTTTATTTTTTGAAGATGCAACACTCGCTGAGCAGCTGGCCACCAATATATCGTCCAGATAAACAAAAACGAACGGCAGCCCACGCAAAACGGAGTCCATCAGCCGCTGAAAGGTCTGGGCGGCACCTTTCAGGCCAAACGGCATGCGCAAAAACTCGAACAAGCCGAAGGGGGTAATGACAGCGGTTTTAGGAACGTCTTCGGCGCGCACGGGAACCTGGTGATACCCCCACACCAAGTCAATTATAGAAAAAATCGACGTTCCGGCGAGATTGGCAGAAAAATCCTGAATGTGGGGGATGGGGTAACGGTCATTCTCCGTGGCATTATTTAAACGGCGGAAATCCCCGCATGGCCGCCACAGACCGTCCGATTTGGGCACCATGTGAAGCGGAGAGGCCCATGCACTGTTCGAACGCTGTACAATGCCAAGGCGCTCCATGGCTGCAAACTCTTCCCGAGCGACGGACAGTTTCGCGGGGTCGAGGCGGCGCGCGCGTGCGAATACCGGGGGCCCGACCGTGGGAATATAATGCTCAACCCCATGCTTCGTTACCGTGCTAGAGAAATTAGGGACAGACAGCGATGGAAACTCTAAAAGCAAACGCTGAAAAGCATCCCCGGAGGTCACTACATTAGCCCGAATCAGGGGCTCGGCCGCCCGAGTAAAACAGGGTAGCGAAGAAAACGAGAGAGCATCGATTAAACGTCTGTTAGCAACATCGACAAGCAGTCCATGAGCACACAGGAAATCAGCACCTAAAATAGGTACAGAGCTAGCGGCAACAACAAAGTTCCACTGGACATCCCGGCCATGAAAACAAACAGTCACCAACCTTTCCCCAAACGTTTTGATGGGAGAGCCATTAGCTGCAATGAGCTGCGGCCCACAGTTCGCTGCTAGTCCGTCGGCAGCGGTAGGGGGAAGGAGGCTCTTCTGGGAGCCGGAGTCCACGAGAAAACATCTCCCGGAGCGTGAGTCCTCTATGAAGAGCAGCCTTTCTGTATTGCCAGCGGTCGCAGCTGCTACAGCACGCTGGTGGGTCTGTTTCCCTGGGCCGTGAAAGCGCAAGGCGGCAGGCAGCGACACGCTCTGTCGCCAAAACGCTGATGGTAGAAACAGATGCTCTTTCCGCGGTGCCGGCGTGTAGCAATCCCTGCCGTCAGCAAGGGGGCGGATGCTCCGGGGGAGGCAGGTGGAGGCGTGGAAGGTACCACCGGCGTGTCCGTAGCCAGGGCGTGAACGTCGAAAGTGCAGCTAGCCAGGAGAATGCGATCCGCTTCTTCAGCCAGGGAGCAATAATCCTTCGCAGGCAGAAGCGGAGAGTTCGCGAGGACAGCTCTCACGGTGGCCGGTAGTTGGCGGAGGAAGAGGTGGGCGAAGAGGAAACCACCGTCATCCGGCCCGAGCAACGATAGCATGTTCTCCATGAGCTCGAGCGCAGTACCGCCACCCAAGCCTGACAGGTTGAGGAGCTTTTCGGCTCGTTCAGAGTTGGAGAGGGCATAGCGCCGAAGAAGCAGCTCTTTGAGGGCGGCGTATTTCCCTTGGGCGGGTGGGTCCCGGAGGAGCACCATCGCGTGACGGGTGGCCAGCGGGTCGAGCGAGGCCACAACATGGTGATATTTCGTGTCGTCAGCCGAGATGCCGCGAAGGGCGAACTGAGCCTCCACGTGTACAAACCATGACGGGGGGTCATGGAGCCAAAAGTCCGGCAGTTTCAGCACCACAGCGAACGTAGCTGCAACAGGAGGCGGAGGTCCGGCGGCCGCTGATGCATCCATAGCGGAGTCTGCGTTATCTGCGGCCCGTTACATGCTCGAGTCAGGGGTCACCAATGTGGAGGTAAGCATCAACGACACAGAGCTCTCAGTTCTCACTCCTTCTTTATTCGTCTCCAACATCAAGTGCGCATATCGCGCCACAAAACACAGGAACACACTTCCTATACACTGGGTGTGAGTGGAGCCCTCTAGTGGTCCACCACAATACGATATTTGACCGAGAGCCAATGAAACTCCTGCAGGACAGGAATGATGTGGTGGATAGAAGGGGTCCTGGTGATAATACGGGCAGCAGAGTTCTGGACGCGTTGGAGCTTGTGGATGGATTTTTGGGTAAGACCAGAAAGAAGTGAATTACAATAATCAATCCGGGAAGCAACAAGGCTATGGACAAGAATGGCAGCGGCATGTGGGGTGAGACAAGGACGGAGACGATTAATGTTACTATTATGGTTACTGTTGTTTAACAGATACAGTATTTTAGTTGTCACCACAAGGAGGCACTGTTTTCACTGTAAGGGCACGTATGCTGAGTCATCACGCCCCTGAGAAGAAAGTATACCAAAACAAAAATGGCACCCGTGAGTAAAGGTTTTGCCGCGTGTTAAGGTGGAATAAAGTTCCCATAATATTAAGGACATTCTTGCCTCCGTCGTCATTTTCCTTTGAGTTGATCGCTGTCAATGCTGCAATACTCAACACAGTCTCAACAGGTTATGGGCCCAGGGCTGACTCGAAGAGGAGTTTTTTCTTATGAAGATCCGGAGCCGCAATGGATAGCAGGCTAACGGGTAAATAGCAACATGGATCAACGAGGAGCAAGCAGGCTGACTTATGTTTGACGGAGATGAGACCAAATATGAACTTTGGGAAACTAAGGTGCTAGGATATTTGCACTTGTTGGGATTAAAAGACACTGTTCTGAAGGAACCGAACAGTGAGGCTGAAGTAGCGGCAGATGGTAAGAAGAACACCGACGCTTACGCCGAGTTAATCCAATTTTTGGACAATAAAAGCCTCTCACTGATTATGAGAGGTGTCCCTGATAATGGGAGAAAAGCATTAAAAATATTGAGGGACTACTACGCTGGAAAGGGGAAGCCCCGAATCATCAACCTGTACACCACGCTGACATCCCTTCAGAAAAAGAGGGAAGAGAATGTCACAGACTATGTCATCAGAGCCGAGGCCACCATTACAGCGCTGCGCAACACGGGTGAGACTTTAGGTGATGGATTACTGATTGCTATGGTTTTAAAGGGACTACCTGAAAGTTTTAAACCATTTGCAATACACATGACCCACGATAAGGAAGATATGACATTTGCTGAGTTCAAAACAAAGCTACGAAGTTTTGAAGACACCGAAAAGACAAGCGCATCGGAGTATAGCGACAATGTAATGAAAACAGGAGTAAGAACCAGGCGTGAGCACACGAGATCAAGCACAGAATCCAGATACGAGAGCGATGTGGACATTGTGTGTTTCAAGTGTGGAAAGGCCACTGAGCAAAAGTGTGCAGACGGAGGACGTGGTGCAGTCATTGCAAAAGCAACACACACAGTGGTACCACATGTAGACATAAAGACAAACAAGATGGCGCGCGGAATGTCGCAGATGAGAGTGGCAACGGATCCAAAGCAGAAACGCCGGATTATGCCTTCAGGATTAAGGGTGCAGACATCAAAGTCCAATAGTCAGCATCAGTGTTGGTCAAGTTACTTGAAAAAAGTAATCAGTAACTAATTACTGATTACAGTAATTAGTTACTGCAATCAGTAACTAATTACCGATTACTTCCCCAAAAAAGTAATCCCGTTACTTTACTGATTACTTATTTTCAAAAGTAATTAATTACTTAGTTACTTAGTTACTTTTTAAAAACCCGATTTACAACCTGAAGAGGTGATAAAGTGATAGATCTTTCAGCCCAATTCTACTTTTTCTGCTGTAATCCATCATACAAAATGTAATCAAATGGAAAAGTCCCTTTTTAAAACTTGTTTTATTAGTTTTAATCTTTTAACTTTATGCATCAAGCAAAAACTTAATGATATGCAACATTCTCTGACTGGAAGAAATTTGTTTAATATTTAAACCTATTTTCTGCACATTCCAGCACATAAAATAATTTTTTGTGTGTTTACACTCAGTCTTTCAAATAGATGCAAGTAAAACACAGCAGAAAATAAATAAAGTCAAAGACTAGCGGTCCTTTTGCTCTATTTTCACCTGTCATAATACAGGCCAATGACACAAAGCAACGCTTAAAGATGCGCCGTTTATTCCATTATACCCCCAGGACATATTCTCAGTAAAGTCAGCCACTGCATTAGGAGCAGCAGTCACAAGGGCAGGACATGTTTACCCACAAAGACGGTACTAACTTTAACATTCATGTGTATGGCAAGTTGTACTATTTGCAGACTGAAGTTGAGGGTAATGATAAGTGTAACACGTGTCATGACATACAGGCATGGCATGAGATATTAGGTCATTGCAACTACGAAGATGTAGTAAGATTGCAGGGTGTGGTTAATGGTATGCAGATTAAGGGGAGAACTGATAGACCAGGGCCCTATTTCAGGAAGCCGGTTTAGTGCAAACTCTGAGTAAGTATACCCTGAGTTAACGAAAACTCTGGGTTTTTGGTTTCACAAAGCAAGTTTAGATTAATTCTGAGCGAGTTACTATGACGATACACTCCGTGAAGCTAACCTGCCCCCTAGCAGGTTTACTTCAACTAACCCTGACTTTCTCCGCCTCTTTGTCGGAAACCTGACTGTAGGAAGTGTCAGACATGGCGTGCCCCTTCCTTGAAGAGCCAGTAGATGTTGAAGCCCAAATTCTCCGCAGAGCTCTCGGCCGGGAGAGAGTGATTAGAGCGCGTTCTGACATTTTATCATTTCCTGATGATTTTCTGTGTGAACGTTACCGTTTGCACTTCGTTTTTTTGCAAACGGGAACTTTCTGTATAATATTGGTGAAGCTGAGCACGTTTCCAAGGCTACCGTCTGTCGGGCAGTCAGGAATGTTACAGTTGCACTGAAACGTCTCCTGTACTCGTTTGTGGTGTTCCCCGGTCACAGACCCACAAGATTTATCAAAGAGGGATTCCACAAAATTGCAGGTATCAGGATGAACAAAACTTAATTCATGATGTGGTGATACTTGAACTACTACTTAAATTTTACATTTATTTTCACGGTTCCCAGGCGTGATTGGCTGTATAGATGGCACTCACATTCCAATCATTGCTCCTTCAGTAAATGAATGCATGCTCCCTTTCTTTTGCAGCTGAGGCTGTGTTACTTTTTTTCCGCAAAATTTGCATGTTATCGGCATATACTGCCATCAGAATTTCGGCCTCAAGCGCTGTAAAATACATTGACCGCGCCTTCTTTCCCTCCGTCTCCATGGTGACTCGCTTAATCTGTGCTCCACTAATCAGGGCTTTATGTATCCTCGTGCGCGCGTTTAACTTGGGGTTAAAGCAACTCCGCGTTGATTGAACTAATTGTTATCAGCCTTTCTGAAACCGAATATTCCGAGTTGGACAGTTCGGGGTTACTCAACCCTGAGTATCGTTTTTCACTCTGAGTTTTCTAAACCGGCTTCCTGAAATAGGGCCCTGACCAGGAATGTGAAGTGTGTATCCAAGGAAAGTTTGCACAAACCCGAAATAGAGATCCTGATACAAGAGCAAAGGCTCCTTTACAGATGGTACACACAGATTTAGCGGTCCGATAGCCACTGAATCTATTGACGGGTACAAATACGTACAGTTATTCACTGATGATTATTCAAACTCAGTGTTTGTATATTTCCTGAAGACAAAAACTGATACGCTGCAGGCAACAGAGAAATTTCTAGCGGATGTTGCACCATATGGCAATGTAAAATGCAGATCAGACAATGGCACAGAGTTCACATGCAGAGATTTCCAAACCCTGTTTAAAAAAAATGGCATTAAGCATGAGACATCAGCCCCGTACTCACCCCATCAGAACGGTACAGCCAAGAGCAGGTGGCGTACTCTTTTTGAAATGGGCAAGTGCATGCTAATTGAGAGCCAGCTACCAAAATGCCATTCAAACTGCAGCTATAACACGGAACAGATGCTTTAAGAGTGACATTGAAGGAACTGACAAATACAAGGCAAGATTCGTAGCCAAGGGTTACAGTCAAAAGATGGGGATAGATTCCCACCAACAGCTAACTTAACCCACATAAGAGTTCTGTTACAGAAAGTAGCGCAGGAGAACCTGTTACGCCATCAAATGGATGTGCAGACTGCGTATTTACACGCTCCCATTGGTTATGAAGTCTACATTAACCAGCCAGAAGGTTATGAAAAGGGGGAAGGTTTAGTTTGTAGATTACAAAAATCCTTGTATGGGTTAAAACAATCTGGTCGTAAATGGAATAGGATCTTGCATGAATACCTAACTGAGAACAGTTTCAGGCAAAACCCAGCAGACCACTGCTGGGTTTTTCTGCCCGCCCCTCTGGGAAATTCAGTTTCCAGTAGCACAGCACCAACAGAAGTTGCATGTTACAGATACAATAAAGGGGAATGAGAGCAAGGATATAAACATAAATATACCATATATACACATATATAAATACAGAATATATAATATGGATAAATAGGAATACCAGTGGATTGCACATTTGAGTGAGTCTATTGCATAGTGATAGTACAAACCTGCACAGGATCTTAGAAGTGAATATATTGTATCAAAATTAAGTTCCAATGTTGGTAAGAACTGGCATTTTTACCAGGTTGCTTATACAGTCTACAAAAAAGCAGCGAGGAGACATGATGTAAAGTATTTTGTAACTCCTTAATTTTCTCTCACAATTTTCTTTGACCTCATGACTTCATTTTAACACTTCAGCTGCAACCAAAGACTATGAAACACAGAAATGTGATGAAAAGATCAATAGTAAGAAAGACAAAGACAAAAATGCCGTAAATGAAAATAAGACCAAAAACTCAATACTTATTAAAAATCTGACATCTGTCCTTTATCTAAATGCATGTGCTTTCAGAGCATGTGTGTGTTTACTGGCTATATTTAGTCTTGTGGATCCAGGTAGTCACACAGAGGCCTGTGAGAGGGAGGTTATGCTGCATAAATGAAGGAGCGTCTTCATGTTTGCGGCAGTGTGTCGATATTTCCTGTGAAGATGAGAAGTGTTTGGGGATGGGATGAACCTTTTGATCTTGGCTCGTTATAACATCATTGATCTTTTACTTGAACATATATTTGAGAAGTGTGCAGATGACACCTTCATTGAATTCATACTACAAGATATTACATGACTCAGGCTATACTATATTAAATATGCTCTGGGTACTCTGTTTTTCATCCACAAATTGAAGACATGCAAGATGTAATGTTAATTGGCAACATTTCTCCAGTTGAACTACTATAATTTCTACTTCGTCTTTCAGTACACTAGATGTTCTGCCTTCCTCTCACTCTACCGCTCACTCTCACTAAAAAGAGCCGGCTCTTTCGGCTCCCAACCGGCTCTTCAGGTTGCTTTGTTGCTTTAATTAGTTTATTATTAACAACAAAATAAAATTATGCACAAAAGGAACATTTACCTGTTACTACCACACACCAAATCCGGTCGTTGGTATTTCCTGGCTTGTGTAGCTACTAGGTAACAAAAGCTCAACACTGCCCCTAGCATCCTGGAGCACTTCTGTTGTGTTTTGTACGTGCTTCTGAGTTTTTACGTGTTTTGGAGTTTTTACTTGTTTTGGAGTTTGTACGTGTTTTGGAGTTTGTACGGCTTCAGAGTTTGTACGTGTTTTGGAGTTTGTATGTGCTTTGTCTCTAGGGGCCACCGTAAATATACTTTTATTTATTCACTTCACATAAAATGTAATAAATAAATCATATAATACAAAAACCAGCTATTCACATTTCAACTTGTAACTATTCAAATTTTCAGCTTTTTCCTTTTAAACAATATTTAAGTGAAACAACACAAAACACTGCAAACCACAACACAATTAAATATAAATTAAAATATGAAAACAAAAAGAAGATGCACATTCTCTGTCATATGGGCCTGCATGAATAAACTTTCTGAATCCTTTATCATCCGCAACTGAAAATAGTTGTGGATGATCACTATACCTTTCTAATGTGACGTTGTTGTCCCTGGCTCTCTTTCTCTCTCTTTCCCTCCCGCTCTGTTCCTGTGCTACTACGAGTGTAACTACCGCCCTCCCCCCTCTTCCCAGCATAAAGCACAAGGCTCGCGTGCAGAGTGAAGCGGAAAAAAAAGTGCGAGAGAGCGAGAAAGAAAAAAAAAAACAACCCACGGCTCCCAATAAGGAGCCGGCTCGCGTCGTTCACTTCAAAGAGTTGGCTCTAAGAACCGTTTCGTTTCGCGACCGACACGTCACTAACATTCACACCCATGGGCAATTTAGAATCACCAGTTAACCTAAACCGTAAAAAAAAAATCCTAAAAAAACAGTAATATTCCAGCAGCTGGGGCGCCAAAATAATACCAGAAAATAACAGAAAATAACGTTCACATGAAAATACGGTTATTTTCAGTAATGACAATACAGTTTGTTGCCCTAATTTTACATGGGATTTTGCCTTTTTCAAGCGCTTTTAAACATTAAATTAGGAACAGTTTAATGTGACTAAACAATGAAATTACCTATAAACAAGGTCAATGAATGCGGCAATATGAATAATAATACTTCAATGTACAGAAATATACAGTTAACAGTTGGTTTAAATAATAATGGATTGCATTCATATAGCGCTCTTTGAGACCCTCAAAGCGCTTTACAATTCCACTTTATAAATCCCCTCTGGCCATCACCAGTAGGTGGTAGGTGAAGTGTCTTGCCCAAGGACACTGGGCACTGAGAGTGTCCGAGCCGGGCTCGAACCAGCAACCTTCTGATTACAAGGCGAACTGCCAACTCTTGAGCCATGATTGCCCTAAATAGCAATGATAATAACAATTATTTGATGTAAAAAAAAGTTTATAAGAATGATTTTATATATTTTTCCATAGCATTACATTTGAATTTAACAGTTCAATCTTTCAAATAACGGACAAATATTTGTGAAATTATGATACATTTGTGAATGTATTTTAACAATCTAAATATGCATATGTACAGACAAATACATTTTAAAAAAACAAGAAAATTATGTTTTATTACATTTACAGTGATTTTACGTTAATTTACATTTGAAATGTAAAATCACAGTCTATTTATGTAAATTTAATGCTATTCTAGAAGAACAGTACAAAACTGTAAAATACACTGTAAAATACTTTTATATTACTTTTTTTTTTACAGTGTAACCCTACTTTATCCCACTGAACCATGTTAAATACATTTTTTTAATCTTTTTTTTTAATGAACAAATATCCATTCATCTTCTTGCAGATATCACCACATCAATTCTTCATAGCCTAGAGCACATTTAAACAACAGAAGTAGACCCAAAGTCCTTCAAAAAGTAAAAAATAGTTAAAACAACAACACTGTTATGCTGGTGTTCATTGAAATGTGTTAAGATGTGGCAAATGTACGATAATTCAGCTTATAATTCATGAAACACTGCTCTCCCCTACATAAGGTCCCTTTATAGGTTAAAGGTATCGGTACTGCCCATATGGAAAAGAAATAGTAAAAACTTACATGATTTACTCATGAAAGTGGCCACTTTCTTATTACTTTCATATATTGTTTTAGTAAGTATCCAAAACATACAAGTTTCATTATACAATTTTTCAAGGGATCTTATATCTGTTTTCACTCTTGTATGCTTTTCATACAAGTTTCACACAAGACAGATACAAACTTTATAAGATTTATATATATCTTTTCCATATGGGTGGTAATACTGCTCTAATTTACTTGGTATCAGATCAATACCAAAATGTGCAGTTTTGCACAGCACTAGTAGGTATCTGCCCTGTTAGCTTGTTTCTCAGCCAGAAGAAAACTAAACTCGTCTCTGGTGTCTGAAAGTAAAAGCTAACACCTTAAAAACAAAAGCAAAGCACCATTACAGCTGATTCATTTCACACCAATTTGTGTTTTATACATGTTAGTGTGTTTGATCTCAGATCTATTTAAAGTATATAAAAATAGCACATTTTGCTATGAGCTTTATTCAATAAGCACAACCAAATGAACTAATGAAAGGTTCTGGACAACCTCATAAATGTATTCAAATCAACGGCAGAAATCTTTGTTTTACAGAAGCATTCTGACTCTAATTCAACTCTTAATGAGGCCTTGTCTGCCTGTCACTGAGCAAGTTTAACAAGTGACTAGATAAATCAGATAGATCATAAAGTGAAGAGCTGTGGCTCACTTCCTGTTGTTCCTGTCTTCACTGCCAGCTCTGCCAGTTCTGTCACAGTCAAATGTTTCTCAGTAAATGACATCATGTTCCTGTAAAGACTGCAGAAATATTTACTCATTCACTCAGTACTGGAATAACATTATATGTCTCTTTTTAAAAACAAATCTCGAAATAATAAGCATGGGCTTAAATTTTATATGCATAGCCTTTACAGCACTTACAGAAGTCTGTTAGTTCTACAATCTTGAATTGCAATAGCATTAGCAGCTCTTTAACTGACTTGGATGTTGATATAAGTGGTATTTTCAAGTTGGAATTTGGTAATTATGTCATATGTTTTAGTATTTTCCTTAAGAAACGCTCTAAAAATCAACCTTTTAATGGTTCTTTCTCACTGAATTCAGCTATAGCCATCCCATGTTCTATTCAAGCTGAAATTAAACCAGTCAGCATTTAGTCTAAGTATGGTGTTTTCACTATCTGCTCTTAATTTGGGGGGAATTGCACATAGCAGATCTTTATGGCATCTATGTTCATTGAATTCCCATAACACTTCTCTATGTGTAGCCAGTGAGAGAAAAGCCTCTTAGAGTTAGTCTGTTTCCTTCCCTGTTTGGTTATTTTGGAGTGTCACTGCTTTCTCTAAAGCTCTGGTTTCCTTGTTTCCTGGGAGACGACTCCCCTCAGAGAAGTCTGTAAAAACTGTGGTGCTGGCAAGCATCCTTCCACCTGAAATACTGTATCTTAGTTTCCAGGACAGATAAATAAACTGCACTTTTGTAGCTATTTTACCACATAAGACTGGGTTGGAAACACGCTGACACAAATATCATATTATTCTAACCATTTTGGGCAGGCTTAGTATCTCTTGGAGTCATGTGAGGAAATGTGACAGTTCCTTGTTTGAGAACCTCCAGGCTCCTCCGGGGTCATTTATATATATCAATTTATCAACTTTGTTTCCTCTATCTTCCCACAATGCAGCCCGTTCATAATGAGGTTTAAGTCTGTGCACAGCTACCTCTCTTTTGCAGCATTTGCTGTCTTCCCATAAACAGTTGCAGCACTGATGCACTTGCACTTATGGTGGAGGTCTTACTGTGTGATCTGATAATTTGTTGAGGATATCTGGGAGCAATCAAACATGCCAGATGGCTTGTAAACAGATTAGTCTGGATGATATCAGCTTGTAGTTTGGGATTAAGATTTTTTTTTAATTAACATATTCTTTATTGGTTTTATTTGAGAAGGAACCATGTACAATCTTAAAATAAATGTTGCTGTTTAATGCATTGTACCAGAGTTAGCTTGCAGCTAATCTGCATCTACATTCACTTCAGTGGTTTTCTCCTGACAAACATAAGTGGGAGGATTAACATTTTGCTCTCTGAAATGTATCATCTGCCTCTGCTTTGTGTGGGTTTCAGTGGACTGACTGAGGCCTATAAAAGATAACAGCTGATGTCATGGTCTGGGACTTTGACACAGTGTTTTGTTTTGAATCTTGTTATTTCTTTATTGTTTATGTTCCTTGATTCTTTTCTTATACCTTGGTTTCCCTGTGTTTGTGAATTATTTTAACTGCATATTGTTTTCACAGTGTATTATACATGTCAAGATTAGTTTAAATGTTTTAGGGTTATTAGTACCCTTTAGCGTCCCCCTCCTGTCCTCTTACAATCACCTTTGTATTTTTGACCCTTAGTATCATCCATGTTAAATCTGTCATGTTTTCTTTTTTTTTTTTTTTACCTTTTGTACGTGTCAAGCCTAATCATAATGTTCTTTGTTGGATCATCATCTAATTTCCCCCCAGTGTCTCCCAGCACCTCCTAATGTTTTATCTAATTTAGTTCCTGTAATTTGAAAGTTTTTTCTTTGTATTCTATGTTCGGTTTTTCTTTCTGGATTACAGGCTAATAAAAAGCTTGCCTTTTGTTAAGATAATCCTGTTGCCATGCATCGGCATTTGGGTCCTCTACCTCAACACTCGGTCTGCTCATACCGCTGACATTGACAGCTGAGGAGATGCTGACCTCTTAACTGTTGTACTGGCTAATGTGGGCCAGAATGCAAATGTGCCCCCTTTCTTAAAATATCCCCCCTCTCATTTCTGTTTATTTATAGAAAACCCAGTTTGCTTTTTAGCTTATGTGGGTTTCTTTGTGAGGATGGATAACACGGGAGTTACACCAGTCCTTCACAAGCTTTGGAATCAATTATTTGTTTGAAAAGTTGCACTGTTTTCTTACACTCTTTTGTTATATAACATCATAAATCTGCTTCAGGTATATATATACTGTATACAGTGGGGCAAAAAAGTATTTAGTCAGCCACAGATTGTGCAAGTTCCCCCACTTAAAATGATGACAGAGGTCAGTAATTTGCACCAGAGGTACACTTCAACTGTGAGAGACAGAATGTGAAAAAAAAATCCATGAATCCACATGGTAGGATTTGTAAAGAATTTATTCGTAAATTAGGGTGGAAAATAAGTATTTGGTCACCTCAAATAAGGAAAATCTCTGGCTCTCACAGACCTGTAACGTCTTCTGTAAGAAGCTTTTCTGTCCCCCACTCGTTACCTGTATGAATGGCACCTGTTTGAACTCATCATCTGTATAAAAGACACCTGTCCACAGCCTCAAACAGTCAGACTCCAAAGACCAAAGAGCTTTCGAAGGACACCAGGAAAAGTATTGTAGACCTGCACCAGACTGGGAAGAGTGAATCTACAATAGGCAAGCAGCTTGGTGTGAAAAAATCAACTGTGGGAGCAATCATCAGAAAATGGAAGACATACAAGACCACTGATAATCTCCCTCGATCTGGGGCTCCACGCAAGATCTCATCCCGTGGGGTCAAAATGATCATGAGAAACGGTGAGCAAAGATCCCAGAACCACACGGGGGGACCTGGTGAATGACCTGCAGAGAGCTGGGACCAAAGTAACAAAGGTCACCATCAGTAACACACTACAACGGCAGGGAATCAAATCCCGCAGTGCCAGACGTGTTCCGCTGCTGAAGCCAGTGCATGTCCAGGCCCGTCTGAAGTTTGCCAGAGAGCACATGGATGATACAGCAGAGGATTGGGAGAATGTCATGTGGTCAGATGAAACCAAAGTAGAACTTTTTGGTATAAACTCAACTCGTCGTGTTTGGAGGAAGAAGAATACTGAGTTGCATCCCAAGAACACCATACCTACTGTGAAGCATGGGGGTGGAAACATCATGCTATGGGGCTGTTTTCCTGCCAAGGGGACAGGACGACTGATCCGTGTTAAGGACAGAATGAATGGGGCCATGTATCGTGAGATTTTGAGCCAAAACCTCCTTCCATCAGTGAGAACTTTGAAGATGAAACGAGGCTGGGTCTTCCAACATGACAATGATCCAAAACACACCGCCCGGGCAACAAGGAGTGGCTCCGTAAGAAGCATTTGAAAGTCCTGGAGTGGCCTAGCCAGTCTCCAGACCTCAACCCCATAGAAAATCTGTGGTGGGAGTTGAAAGTCCGTGTTGCTCGGCGACAGCCCCAAAACATCACTGCTCTCGAGAAGATCTGCATGGAGGAATGGGCCAAAATACCAGCTACTGTGTGTGCAAACCTGGTAAAGACCTATAGTAAACGTTTGACCTCTGTTATTGCCAACAAAGGTTATGTTACAAAGTATTGAGTTGTATTTTTGTTATTGACCAAATACTTATTTTCCACCCTGATTTACGAATAAATTCTTTACAAATCCTACAATGTGGATTCATGGATTTTTTTTTCACATTCTGTCTCTCACAGTTGAAGTGTACCTCTGGTGCAAATTACTGACCTCTGTCATCATTTTAAGTGGGGGAACTTGCACAATCGGTGGCTGACTAAATACTTTTTTGCCCCACTGTATCTATATATATATATATATATATATATATATATATATATATATATATATATATATATATATATATATATATATACACAAGAATTACAAGAATAAATATTGGTTTGTATAAAGAGTTTGTCTAATGTGGTTTAAGATGGTGATGTAGGTCATATTTCCAAAGACCGAAAAAGAACTACAGTCACAGCACAAGACCACAAACGGACACACTGACCGTGTTTATGCTTGCATTATTTATGTGACATACTACTGACAGTTTTCTGTGTCGTTCGGCTCTGCACCCACGCTTGCAGCTGCCCAGCTGCACTCTGACTGTCTCCTCCAGTCTCTGCTCCGGCTTCACTATATCACAACAGAAGAGTGACAGAGCTCATTAAATCAACTCCATGCACCTGTCCCACCAGCCTCCCTGGCACTACCCCTTGAGCTCACTGAAGCACCCCTCCCCCACAGCTGAGCCAGAGACCACACCTCCGCCACAAAGAGTTCAGCTGTAAGCTGGACATTACTGTCTGCTTTAAGTGTATAAACATGCTTCACTAGAATGACTCATTTCCTATTTAGTGACAGTGCACAGAGACCAGACGCTGCTTCAATTTGGATTTAATGAGAACAGTGCTGGAAGAGCTACACCATATTTATTACCAAAGCCTTGTTTGGCTGCTCTTTATGCACAGCAGAGCTAATATAGCAATGAGGAAGCTCAGAGCAGTTTGAAGATATTTCAAATGTGCTTCACCAATAGCTTTTCTTTGTATAATTGGAGAAATTATTTAATTTCCATGTCAGCCTATTGAGATTATAAACATAAAAATCAGGAACATCATTTTAAGCACAACCACAGCATCTAGACACAGAGAAAATGTAATCTCAGTAAAGCTGTTTGTGGCAGGATTTTATTGTCAGATTGTCAAGTATTTGTGAAAGCTACAACACGAGGAGACTTGTTTATACCCCACAGACGGACAGCATTTGGGCAAAACGTCCTTTCTGTCCAGGGTGGCC
Organism: Simochromis diagramma; assembly: GCF_900408965.1. NCBI lineage: Eukaryota > Metazoa > Chordata > Actinopteri > Cichliformes > Cichlidae > Simochromis > Simochromis diagramma. The sequence goes on from NW_024387170.1 coordinate 2,660,533, forward strand.
ATCTGTGGAACAGTCTTCCTCAATCCATTAGAGAATGCTCGACATTCAACTTGTTTAAGGCAAAGGTTAAAAACTGGTTATGGACAAATCAAGTGAGTGATCATGTATAAGTTGTATAGTTTTAATGTTTTATTTGGGAATAGAATGGTGTGTATGTGTGAGTTTGGTGATGGAGTTTTTATTATGAATGAATTATGAATTTTTTATGAATTATTATGTCTATTTTTTTTATTCTTATGTTTTATGGACAACAGATGGAAATTAGCCCTTGGCTATAATCTGGTATGTTTACATTCATGTAATTTTTTTACATTTATGTTCATTAACATGCACTGTCCTAAATAAATAAATTAAATTAAAGCATGGACTTCTTGAGATCTTCATAATAATGGAGACTGAAGAATGGTATGAAAAAACAAAAACAGGCTGTGAGTGCTGTGTGTGGTGATGTGATCTGTGTTCCTGGTTATGTGTATCTCTTTTGGGTACTTTTCATACTGTCATACTCTTCCAATATTATAATGTCTCAAAGCAAAAGCTGTTCCATTAACATGAAATATCAGATCTGGTGACACATACAGACTTTGGCTGCAAACAGGACATATTATTATTATTATTATTATTATTATTGTTATTGTCATTGATACTGATATTATTATTATTATTATTATTAGCATGGTGAGAAGTTAGCTAACTATTGTAGCTGCAGAAAGGTGCAATGAAGAAAGTGCTTAAGACCTATTACATCAGAGCGATGCGACGACGGCTGTCCCAATCCGAAGTGTTCTACAAATGCGTACTCCAAATGCGCCGTCGATTTCCCCAAATTTGAAGTGCACTTCGTGGTCCCGTATATCCCATAATTCATAGCGCGGCGGTGGGTATGGATAATTTTGCCGAAAAATACGGCTGAAGCGGAGCGGCCGAAGAGTAAACTTTCAAAAGAAGTACTGAATATGATGTCACTTATTTATGTGCGAATGTTTAATAATGAAGAACATTAAAACATTACTGTTGGCCACATGTCGGCAAAGTTATGTGACATTAGTGATGTTAGTACTAATTTGGTTTTAAAGCCTTTACTTTAAAATATACGCCGTTCAATAGTTGACCTTAATCTTACAGAGAATGTGATGATTTTATGGATAATTAAAGTCAGTCATATAGCCACAAACACAACAAGCTGAAAGTCAGTGATGGTGCTCGGTTTGCAGTCCTGAATATCACGGCACAAGCAGGATTCACTGCACTGTTAATGTTAGCTATGTTATATTGCTGCCTCTGTTCGGTGGTGTCGAGCCAAACGGACTTCAACGTGTGTTTGAACGAGCTGACGGTTCACTCGTTAAGCTGAAAGAAAGATGCTTTAATCACAGGAGTCACACATGTGTCCACTGCACCATCTGGAACTCTTCTTGTTTACACTCGTAATAACACAAACACTAAATCCTGCTTCTCTGGTGCTGTTGTGTAGCAGTGTGTACCAGGCACGTGCAGAGGGGGGGGGGGGGGCTAGAGGGGCTTGAGCACCCGCCCCTTTCCTGATGGGTGCCCAAGGTGCCCTTTTGTTGAGGCAACTTTTTAAAAAAAAAATATTATTATTATTTTTTAATGTGTGTGTGCGTACGGAGTCCTGTCTGTGCCCCTCAACAATAATATTTAACTATTAATCACAGTTTTGCTAAATAAAAGGATCTGGCTTGCATCAGTCACATGATCACATTTAACCAATGATCGCCCTTGACGGCAGAACGCGCTGGTTACGAGCCGGGAACGAGCTCACAAAGAGCACGCGCATTTGTTGCGGTCCGGAGCTGTAGGAGAAACACAAGTTAACTCAGAGACACAGACTGATGCGACACAACCAGTAAGTAGGTGTACAGCGTACACTGTAGTGTGTAGCACCCAGGAGTATCAGCTTATTACGTACACGTTGGTAAGTTGTCTTGTGGCAACTGACGAACTGAAACAAACGAGCGTGCTGTGTGTGCAACAGCGCGACAAACATTACCTGTCCTTTTATTAACTGCACAAGTAGTGCTGGTCATAGCTGCTGGCTACCTGTGTAAGGCTGTCATGGGTCTGTAGCTCTGTCACCGTTTTAGGGAACATATTTAGTTTTAAAGTATTTAGAAACATATTTAGTTTTAAAGTAAGTTTCCGGGCTTTTCCTGCCTTTCTGGAGGGATTATATTTCACTAAAAAACGATCTAATATGCATGTCCACATAATAATTATTATAATTATAATATATTAAAAAACACACGCTGTATTTTAAAGAACATACTTTAAGAAGCAGATTATATTAGATTTATATTTTAAATAAGACAAAAGTTGGATTTTACACCAGTAAAATTATTGTATCTCTACAGTTTAAAAATGTAATAAGCTTTGCCCCTGCACAGAGTGGATAGTGAAACAAATATAATCATCATAATGATATTATTTCATATTTATTACTTCCCCCTCCTCTTTGCTTTATTATTGTAGCTCTAGTAATAAATAATAATGTAAGGATTCTGGATCAGCACCATGATGGTACTAACTAAACAGTATTCTGAAGAAGGTCTAAAACGTCACTGTGTGTGCGTGCATGTGTGTGTTTTATTTAGATGGATTTTTAAAAAAAAATATTACTCATGATATAACATTGTCCAGACATGCCTGGTAAGGACATGAGGAGGAAACAGTAGGCGCTGTGTGAGGCTACTAAAGGCAGGGCTATAACATTTTTCTGTCATCATTTTATTTTAGATTAAGTGCAAGAGTTGTTAGGTGTGGATAATTAGATTATAGTTTATTGCAATAGCAAGTTGTGCCTTGTTGTCAGAAAGACAGCAAGTGGAGAGTGATATATGAAATGATGGGATGGAAGGAAGAAGAGAAGCAAAGAGTGATTCACAGGCAGAGCCTAAATTATTTCTCACAGTTTTTTGTTGCCTTATGGTTCCAAGCGCTGTCACCAATCTTTGCATTTTGTTATTATCTCATGACACTTGTTTAATCAGCTACCATCTCTCCTATGGACTTTTTAATGTCTACAGTCTCAGATCAACACAGCCCTGCCCTTCCCATATTAGATTCTTGATGAATGTGTGTTGTTGTTATTCAGCCTGGTTCAATGTGCCCCTTTTTAACTTTGAGCACCCGCCCCTTTAAACCTCTCTGCACGGCCCTGGTGTGTACACCTGAGACTGCCACCTGTCTGTCTGTCCTGCACTCTCTCTCTGTTTCTTTCTCTCTGATTGTGGAATAAAAGTATGAACATGTGTTTATAAGTTACACTTGTGTTTGAATCCTGCAGCTTATCACACATTTGATGTCCATGTGTGACGACTGCAAGTGTCCAGAGTGAGGACAGACTGAGGGACCCACTGCTGCACATCATCTGTGAGGCTTTGCACCCCTGATGATCCACCAGGACAAACTCAGCAGTGTGTGAGGAAGAGGAGGAGGAAGAGCCAGCAGCAGCTGACAGATGGAGAGAATAGACAGACTGTTCCCTGTTTGTGAAGGACTGCTAGGAAAGTTTAACATAACTGTCTGTGCTGAATCAGTCTTATTAGGTAATGTTCAAATAATGTTATCATCCCTGTGTTTTCAGTGTGGGAGAAAGTACTCAGGGCCTTCAAGTTACACACTATGAAAGGCAGCAACAAGTTTAATGTTCAGAAACCTAAAGTATGTATCAGCAGCAGAATGGAGCTAAAAATAAATGTTTGTTTCAGTTCTATGAAGCTTTGAGTATTTTGGATTAGTAGCACTGCTGTGTTTGTTGCATCATATTGCTGTAACTGTTTATATGCTTTATATATTCTGAGCTAAGTTGATCTATAGTGTTACATCATATTCTATAAGGATGTTATGTGTTTGTAGACTTTCTGCCCAGTTTGACCCATTTAGCAGAAGTCAGCCTGTTTAAGGCTCTGATGTCTATTCTGTGTGACTTACAGCAGTTATGACATGGTCTGATTTTCTCACCCAATAAAGGAATATTTCATATATCAGTCTACTCTTCATTCTATCAGAAACAGTTATCACAGCTCGTACATTTCCTTTTTACACATATATGTAAGCATTGAGCCAAATTTAGTAATGCCAACATATTAAAAGAACAATATTTGTTTCTTATATATAATACATCTGTATACACACTGTCACGGGCAAGCAAGTTAAACAGGGCTCTGTTTAGTTGCCGAATCACACCACAGTCCACAACGGGGAGGTCTCCTGCTGAGTTGATGATGGGCCGGAAGTTGAGGTGTACTCTTGATCTCATACACTCTGACTTGAAACAGAAAGTGACAGCAAAACAAGATAGCCAAAGACTGTATCATGATAGACATGCCAAGGAGTGCACGTTTGTCATTGGAGACACAGTATATACCAGAAACTATGGCAGAGGACCCAAACGGATACCAGGACTTATACAGGAGATGACGGGGCCTGTTTCCTACTTGGTGATGCTGGGCAATGGGACAGTGGTGAGGCGTCACGTAGATCAGCTGTTTGCCTGCCTGGAGCCGTACCTGTCAGCAGGAATGCCTGAAGGCCAACTGGGCGAGCCTCTAAAAGCAGCACCCATCATCAGCGCTGAGGCAGGAGACAATGATGAGAGGAACATGGAGGTGCAAGTTACACCAGTGATGAAGCCACACATGGAAAATAGTGATTCACAGGAGTCGCCAGCCACTGGGTTACGGCGATCGCAAAGAAACAAGAGACCTCCTGAGCATCTGAGAGACTTTGTGCCGTGATTGACAATAATAAGAAGGAGATTATGGTGAACTGTTATAGTTTAACCTAAGACTGTTGGACTAAAGGTTCATTATTACGGAGTGAAATTTCAGTAAAGGCTGGGGACTGGGTTGTTGCATTTTAATAAAGGGGAATTTTTTATTTATGGGTATTTTATGTAGTGATTAAAACTACAGAGTAGTTTCAGTTTAATGGGGGAGGAATGTTATGTTGTAGCTGCATGTTCCCTGCCACATGCTGCGTATGTTGTGATTGACATGGTCAAGTTTTTGTGAGTGGACCGTTTTTGTCCTTCAGTCCTCCCTAAAGGCCGTGTAGTCATCTGGTTTTATTTCCTCGTTGGATGTCCTTTCACCCAGCCAGGTTTCACAGAAACACAATATGAGGCAATCCTGAATGTCCCTCAGTGTGGAAATCCGATCGTGGAGCTCACCCATTTCACTTTTGTGAACAGTATGACCCTGGAAGGTTAGTCTTCCTTTGCTAACCAAGCGCTGGAGCTTCCATTCAGCTCCTCCCCGTCTGGCTCGCCTCTCCTTTGGCCTGTTCCTAGGAGGGCTCCCTGTCGGGGGCCGGCCTAGCATTGAGTCAGCATAATCTGCTACCTCAGGGTAGGATTCCAGTAGGATTCCAGTACCACATGAAAGCTCCTGTCGGGCATCATAGTGGTTAAGATGAACAGGCACATGGCTCAATACATGAGCGGAAACAGAAAGGAATTGGCAGCAATACCAGAGTAGTGCAATACCAGCTACTGGTAGCCGAGCAGTCGCCCAAGACTGCAAGATTAGGTTGACCAACTTGTGCATTGCCTGGATTGATTACAAGAAGGCCTATGACTCGATGCCCCACATATGGATCCTGGAATAACTAGAATTGTACAAGATCAACAGTGCCCTAAGAGCCTTCATTAGGAACTCAATGGGAATGGGGCCTACAACACTAGAGGCCAACTTCAATCCCCTAACACAGGTTGCCATCAAGTGTGGGATCTGCCAAGGAGACGAACTGGATCTACAGCAAGGACATCGGAATGTCATTCGGACTGGAGAAGTGTAGTCAGATGATAACAAAGACAGGGAAGGTAGTCAGAACTGAGGGGATCAAACTACCAGAAGGCAACATTGCAGACATCAAGGACAGCTACAAGTACATGGGAAACCCACAGGCAAACGGGGACCCTGAAGAGGCTGCTAGGACAGCTGCAACCACCAAGTACCTGCAGAGGGACAGGCAAGTCCTGAGAAGTCAGCTGAACAGTAAGAACAAGATCTGGGCTATCAAAACCCATGCCCTGCCCATGATCAGGTACCCTGCTGGGATAATAAGCTGGCCAAAGGAAGAAATAGAAGCCACTGACATCAAGAGGGGGAAGCTCCTGACCAGGCATGGATAGGTTTCACCAATCCAGCACCCTGAAGCTGTATGCTAAGTGGAAGGAAGGAGGCCAGGGACTAGTGAATGTCAGTACCACAGTTCAGGATGAGACAGTGAACACCCACGAGTACATCAGAAGATGGCAATGACCAACCGTGTGCTCAGTGAATACCACAGGCAGCAGAAACCCAAAAAGAGGAGCAAGAGGAGGAACCGTCATGGAAGGACAGGACCCTGCATGGTATGTACCACCGGCAGATAGAGGAAGTAGCTGACATCCAGAAAGCCTACCAGCGGCTGAACAAACCTGGACTGAAAGACAGAACAGAGGCACTAATCATGGCAGCACAGGAACAAGCTCTGAGCACAAAAAACCATTGAGGCTGGGCTCTACCACACCAGGCAAGGCCCAGGTGCAGGTTGTGTAAAGATGACTCTGAGACAATCCAGCATATAACAGCAGGGTGCAAGATGCTAGCAGGCAGGGCACACATGGAAACGCCATAACCAAGTGGCTGTCATAGTTTACAGAAACATCTGTGCCAAGTATGGCCTGGAAGTCCTGAGGTCAAAATGGGACACGCCACCTAGGGTGGTTGAGAAAGACCGAGCTAAGATCCTGTGGGACTTCCAGATACTGACAGACAAAATGGTGATGACTAACCAACTGGACATAGTAGTGGTGGACACTGAGAGGAAGATGGCTGAGATATAGACGTTGCGATACCGAATGACAGCAAAATCAGGAAAAAGGAACAGGAGAAGCTGGAGAAGTACCAAGGGTTCAGAGCAGGGGCGTTTTTAGCCCATTTTGGGGGTGCTGAAGATAGGGGTGCTTCAGCACCCCCAAAATGAATCAAAGCACCCCAAAGGTTTCTTATTGTTTTTGGACAATATTTGCTGTTTGTGTGACACACTACTAAAAATATAAAAAAATATAAAAAACATACAGTACTTGGTTGAGACGTAATAGTTTAACAACAAAAGTATAGATATCCGCCCCCCCCCCAAAAAAGTTTTTTTTTCAGCCAGCCTTCTCTGGCTCTAGCGCCCTGTCTGCAAGAGCTATGGTGGCTGAGACGCAGCGGAGCAGAGGTGTGAGTGCCTGGCTTAAAATAGGACATGTTAGCTGAATTTAACCTTCAGTTACTCTTTATATAGTTAGGTAGGAGTCAGACCATGTTTCTTTTTAGCTGAAAAACATTACACCAGGTAACCTGCAGTGTTGAAAATGTGTTATGTTTGCTACCCTACCCTACAATCCGTCCTACTCTGTAGTAAAATCAGCGACATTTGACCGTCCTGTTTCTCCCACTGAAATTTATATAGCCTATTTAAAATCAAAAACTTAAAATTGTCCGCAGCCTACTGTGTTACCACTGTACTGTTTGAAATGGAATGAGAGAAGCTGGTTATTTTGTCATATGTGCCAACATTAAACCTAAGGTACTAACTAGCCAACTGACTGGATGCCCATTAACCTTATAACCAGGGCTGCACATAAGTGGTCCGCAGGTGCGCATTCGCTGTCAAAATAAGACCCTAGCGCGTATTCCTGGAAATTCCAAGAAATTCAGAGAATACGTGCTTCTTTTGCGGTGGAGGAACACCAAAGTAATTGCTTACGGAGCTTGCTTCTTCGACATCTTTAAGAATTCTGAACAAATGTCTGTCCTCCTCCAGAACATCTTATATATGCAAACGTGCATTCCAACTTATCTGGTGCGCGTCTTTTATTTTGACAGCGAATGCGCACCTGCAGACCACTTATGTGCAGCCCTGCTTATAACTCCTGTTGTGTGTGTGTGTGTGTTTGTTTATTTTTGTGTACAGAGGGACAGCCAGGTTCATAATGGATATAAGGAAGTTTTTTCAAAAAAGGAGCCACATTCAGGTAAAAGTGTAAAATCAAATGATCCGTCAATCAAGAATAATGTTGGATTAGTGTTTCAATATTTATATCTTTTATTAGATGTACATGTGGTTTGGTTATTTGCCTTTCAGTTGAAAGTACACTGAGAGAGGACTTTTTTATTAGTGATCTTAATAGTATCGTTTTTCATATTAATGTAATTTTTTCATCTAATTGAATACAATCTATTTGTGTATGATTGTCAGTCCAAAGAGGGAGAGAGGAAAGAGGGGAACGTGAGAAGAAAGTACAAGGTCAGGAAGAACCAGGTAAGAAAACAGACAGGGAACAGTGACAGGCAAAACAGAAACTGTTAAACTGGCAAAGAAAAACAAACAAACAACAATCTGGAAGTTGTGTTCTCCCTATATTAAAGCTGCTATACAGAATCTGCAAAACAAACTGGGTTGAAAACTTTTTTGACCCTCTTTAACAACATTCCAACATAACATTATCATTGATTGGGGAGATTAAAATTAATGATATATTTTTATGTGGTTCAGCCACAACTCTACTAAAAGGGCAACTTTTAGAGGGTGGTCTCGTAGGGTGTCTTGCATTGAAATCTGCTGCAATGACCCGGTTACTGTGTTCACTAGATATCAACACAATTTCGATCCACTCCTCACGTGTTAACCTCTTTGAATGGCTGTGAACAAAGAGAAACTTGTAAATAACTCATGAAAGAATAAAGTTACGTTGAAACCAAGCACACCATTGTTTTTCTTGTGACATTACCAATAAGTTTGATGTGTCACATTGCCCTCTTCCTATTGAAAAAACCAAAGTTGTATCCAAGATGGCCGACTTCTACATGGCCACCATGGTCACCACCCATCTTCAGGAGTTTGCCCCCTCACATATACTAATGTGCCACAAACAGGACTTTAATATCACCAACCATTCCCATTTTATTACGGTGTATCCATATAAAGGTGGATTTGGACCCAAGAACCAAGATGGCGCCGCGTATGGATGCCCTGGTGCTTCAGTGCGTTACTTTTGTTTTGTTTTTGTGCATTTCTTCTGTGTCTGGGCACTCCTCTGGATACTCTTACACCAGAGAAGAGCTCCTTAACTACAGGACCACAACGCCTGTGGATTTATTTCCAATATTTGTCGCATCTGCGGCAGATTTACTGCAGACTCTGACCAGGAGAGCGAGACGCCGAAGGAGAGGAAAGCGAGCCGGCGCACTCGTGCGTTTGAGGAGACGCGGACTGCGAACGGCTCTTCCTGGGATCTTCCTTTCTAATGTACGCTCACTCGGGAATAAGATTGACGAACTGGCCCTGATGAGAAGCATGAACAGAGACCTTGCCTCCTCCTGTGTCTTATGTTTTACGGAGACGTGGCTCTGTGAGGACATCCCGGACAGCGCGCTAAAGCTGGAGGGCTTCCATCTGCTGCGCGCGGACCGGCAGGCCGCTCTCTCCGGTAAGACCAAAGGTGGAGGTGTCTGCTTCTACATCAATAGTGGCTGGTGCACAGATGTGACAGTGATTGCTCAGCACTGCTCTTCCTCTCTGGAATATCTTTTTATCCACTGCAAACCGTTTTATTCTCCGCGGGAGTTTGCTTCATTCATCCTGGCCGCTGTTTACATCCCGCCAGACGCGGATGCGCAGGCAGCTCAGGGCGCACTCGCGGAGCAGATTCTCCACACGGAGCGGACATACCGGGACTCTCTCATCATTGCTCTTGGGGACTTTAACAAAGCCAATCTGAGCCATGAGCTTCCCAAATACAAGCAGTATATTAAATGCCCGACCAGAGAGGAGAGGACATTAGACCACTGTTACAGCACGATCAGCGGGGCCTATCGCGCGGTGCCGCGCGCTTCACTCGGACTTTCTGACCACGCCATGATCCACCTGATCCCCGCGTACAGACAGAGGCTGAAGCTCTCCAAACCTGTCGTGAGGACAAAAAAACTGTGGAGCAACGAGGCTGTGGAGAAGCTTCGCACGTGTTTGGAGACCACAGACTGGGACACAATGAAGGCTGCTTCTAACAGCTTGGACGAGTTTACGGACACTGTCACCTCCTATATCCACTTCTGTGAGGACAGCATTGTGCCATCACGCACCAGGGTGAGTTATAACAATGACAAACCCTGGTTTACTCCTAAACTCAAAAAGCTGTGGCTGGAAAAGAGAAAGGCGTTCAGAAGCGGAGACAGGGACTGCTACAGAGAGGCCAAGTACAGGTTCACTAAAGAAGTGGACGTTGCTAAACATCAGCACTCTGAGAAGATGCAGCAGCAGATCTCAGAGAATGACTCGGCCTCTGTGTGGAAAGGTTTTAGGAATATCACCAACTACAAGCCTAAAACCCCCCACTCCACTGACGACTTGCTCTTAGCCAACACCCTAAACGACTTCTACTGCCGTTTTGACGAGCCATCAGGCAGCCTTCACACCTCCAACGGCCCCAACAATAGAGACACTTTGGACACTAATTCCCCCACCTCTCCCCCCTCCATAGAGCCATCACCACCTTCAAACCGTTCACCTACAACACCCCACTCCTCACCCCACACAAAAGAGGATTTCACACCACCTCCTCCCACCACAACTCTTCATATTCATGAAGCAGATGTGAGGAAGCAGTTTAAGAACCTGAATGCTCGGAAAGCTCCCGGCCCAGACGGCGTGTCTCCTGCCACCCTCAGACACTGTGCAAACGAGCTGGCCCCAGTGTTTTCTGGCATTTTCAACTCTTCACTGCAGGCATGTCATGTGCCTGCCTGCTTCAAGTCCTCTACCATAATCCCTGTCCCCAAGAAACCTAGGATCACTGGACTAAATGACTACAGACCCGTGGCTCTGACATCTGTGGTCATGAAGTCATTTGAGCGCCTAGTTCTCTCCCATCTCAAGACCCTCACGGCCCCCCTCCTGGATCCCCTACAGTTTGCATATAGAGCCAACAGGTCTGTAGACGACGCCATCAACATGGCCCTACACTTCATCCTTCAGCATCTGGACTCCCCAGGAACCTACGCCAGGATCCTGTTTGTGGACTTCAGCTCTGCCTTCAACACCATCCTTCCAGACCATCTCCGAGGCAAGCTTTCCCAGATGAATGTGCCTGATCCCATCTGCCGGTGGATCACTGACTTCCTGACGGACAGGAAGCAGCATGTGAGGCTGGGAAAGAATGTCTCGGACTCCCGGACCATCAGCACCGGCTCCCCTCAGGGCTGTGTTCTTTCTCCTCTGCTCTTCTCCCTGTACACCAACTGCTGCACCTCCACCCACCAGTCTGTCAAGCTAATCAAGTTTGCAGATGACACCACCGTTATTGGGCTCATCTCGGACGGGGATGAGTCTGCCTACAGGAGGGAGGTTGAACGTCTGGTGTCCTGGTGCAGCCACAACAACCTGGTGCTGAATGCCCAGAAGACAGTGGAGATTATTGTGGACTTCAGGAAGCACACAGCCCCACTCCCCCCCATCATCCTGACTGACACCCCCATCACCTCTGTGGACTCATTCCGCTTCCTGGGTACCACCATCACCCAGGACCTGAAGTGGGAGCCCACCATCACCTCCGTCATCAAGAAAGCCCAGCAGAGGATGTACTTCCTGAGGCAGCTGAAGAAATTCAACCTGCCAACACGGACGATGATGCAGTTCTACACTGCTATCATCGAGTCCATCCTCACCTCCTCCATCACCGTGTGGTACGCTGGAGCCACTATCAGGGACAAACAGAGACTGCAGCGTGTTGTGCGCTCTGCTGAGAAGGTGATTGGCTGCAGGCTCCCTTCCCTGCAGGACCTGTACACCTCCAGGACATTGCGGCGTGCAGCTCGGATCTCAGCTGACCCTTCTCACCCTGGTCACAGTCTGTTTGACCTGCTCCCCTCAGGCAGGAGGCTCCGGTCCATTCGCACCAGAACCTCTCGCCATAAGAACAGTTTCTTCCCCTCTGCTGTTGGACACATGAACAATAACCATATGACTGTCCCCGCCACTATCACATGACCCTACGCTGTGTCACTGCATCATTCCATGTTTGGCACTGATCACCACCTGCACTAATGTATATATCTTTCTACGTAGCACTCTTAATTCTTATTCTCATGTATATATCTCATGTATATCTCATGCACATATCTTTCTGCGTAGCACTTTTAATTCTTATTCTTATTTTTATATCTTTATGACACTATGTTTGCACTGAAGCACCGCAGCAATTTCCTAATGTTGTAAACCTGCTCAACATTTGGCAATAAACCCCTTTCTGATTCTGATTCTGATTCTGATTCTAAATGGCCCACCCTGTAGATCAAGTGTCACAGCCTGGCTCAGTGGAAGGACAGATCAGGAGGCCACACATGATATATATTTTTTTCAAAAGTTAAACATAGTAAAACTAAAATAACCATAAAGATCGATGAATTCAGTAGTGTATGTAGTGTCTGACTCTCTCCAGGCTCCCCAAATGAGGAAGCACCGAGAGACCTCACAGTGTCACACAAGCTAGTCAGTAATTTATAAGTAATTTATTCATCAGCACCTGCAATGATCAAATAATGTTTGTGATGCTGAAAAGTAGCATTCTGCATAATGTGCATGTTTACTTACTCAGTACAGCTTATGCATTATTAAGCTATTTAAGCAGGGTTACTGTATAACTTTTTACTGAATAAAATACTTCATTTTAATGTTTTTCCCAATTTAAAATGAAATTATGCAAAGATAAACTCCTGTGTAGCAGTGAGCTGTAAAAGTCATGACCATTGTTTGTATATTTGTATCCCCCCAACGAAAAGGGAAAAGAAGGGGTAAAGGGGAAAAAAGGAAAAAGAGGGAAAAAGGGAAATCAGGTTGTGCCATCAGTTATTTTCCACCACTTGGAGGAACCTGTGTGTGTGTACAAAGCGAGAGAGGGAGAGCGAGCGAGAGCGGGTGGGCGGGCTCTGGCGCAGCTCCATCCCACCTCGAAAATACCAACCAGGTGCTGCAGCTTCTTCCTCCTCTGCTGCCCGCTGGCCTCCCACATGCTTTTGGACGTGAGTCGCTTCAACGCTGCTTTGACGGAAGCCTGCGGCAGTGAGCAGCTGCTATGTGCTTCCACTGATTGACACACCGCCGTGGTGGATTCCGCTCGGACGGACGGACAATAGGCAGCCCGGTGCAGCAGCAGCTTCTCGTTCTTAGCCGGGGAGCTTTTCCAGCATTCCTGTCCGGGAATTCTGAACTCACCGCGGCTCCAGATGGCCGGACACGGCTGGGAAGACTGGTTCGAGAGGGAAGAATTTATCGGACAAATCAGCGATATCCGAGTGCAGAACCTGCAAGGTAGGAACATCTCCGTTACTGTAGTTTGAGTCCACAGAACAGTGCGGATGGCCTGGCCATGCATGCACCAGCACAGTGCCCAGGAACTCAGTTGCGTAGAAGATCGTTTTATTCTGATGTGGGGAACTTTTCTTTTGTTGTATTTGGCTGCTTTCACTTGCAGCACGAAGGTTCTAAACTTTCCAAACGGAGCTCACAAACGCTTTGTTCCACACTGTGCGCCCAGGAGCCTCACAGACTCAGTGACCCGGTGATCTGCTGTGTGGAGGCTTTTATTTACTGAAGTGCACTTTCAGTGTACTCGACGTATGCGGTCCCTGATAGGTATACTCTTTTCAAGACTAGTACACTTAATTAGTTATTTTATTGTTGGCCTACTTATTTGAATTATTTGTCTATTATTTGAATCCAACATAGAATCACTGAAGTGGTCACAAAACCTCTCTCTCTCTCTCTCTCTCTCTCTCTCTCTCTCTCTCTCTCTCTCTCTCTCTCTCTCTCTCTCTCTCCCTCCCTCTGTGTGTGTGTGTGTGTGTGTGTGTGTGTGTGTGTGTGTGTGTGTGTTCGTTCATTTTCTAAAACCATCCAATCCCAGTAGTTGATTAGACCAGGTTCACTTCCAGAGAAAAAATAACTTCCACTAAATCAGAGTGCACTAGTGTGGACACTTGTATGTCATCACTGGGTAAAGTACTGCTGTTGCTGTCTGAATGACTTTTGTATTGGCCTATAATGCTCGTGCAGAAATGTGGGGAGGCATCCGGATATGAACCTGCAGCTCAGGTTGAGGCGTCCTGACTTCCTCAGTATGTATTAGAGCCAGCTTTTCAAGCAAACATCTATGTGTTCTTGTCTAATAAGTTATAACACTTCTTTAATTGGAGTGTGCTTAAAAGCCAGTGTTAAAATGTGAGTTGTCTTAAGATTGTTTTTCATGTCACACATAAAGCAAAAAAGTAACATAACAGTTTTCATAATTTCCCTAAATACTCCTCAGAGAAAGCAATCTTGTGGTTTTTTTTATTATAAGAAGGGGGGCATGAATGTGTGAGCTAACATGTTGTGGATTGATTCTTACAGACAGCTCTTCTGCCTGTGTAGGTGCATTACATTCTATTTTTCACTCCTGTGGGTGTAAGAATGGCTCTCTCTGCCTCTTCTCCAGAAGCAGAGCACATGTGAAAAAGCAAAGCCTGCTGTGGATTTTAAGTAATTTAACACCACTGTTGAACAGTGAAAACATCCTTAGATGTTTAATTCCACTGGAGTCACTGAAAATCTCTTATTTAGCTGCCAATTGACCTGAATAAGAGCCAAACATGTTAAATGAAACCAGGTTATGCAACATGATCAGAAAGGTGTGTTTTGTTATTGTGACACACACATCTATGTTCGGTCATTCTCAACCACCTGCGGCGTTTCCCATTTTGACCTCGGGACTTCCAGACCATACTCTGTATGGATGTTTCTGTACACTATGCAGGCCACTTGGTTATGGCGTTCCATGTATGCCCTGCCTGCTAGCATCTTGCACCCTGCTGTTATGTGCTGGATTGTCTCTGGGGCATCTTTACACAGCCTGCACCTGGGCCTTACCTGGTGTTGTAGACCCCAGCCTCTATTGATCTTGTACTTGGAGCTTGTTCTTGTGCTGCTATGATTAGTGCCTAGGTCTTTCAGTTCAGGTTTGTTCAGCCACTGGTAGGATTTCTGGATATCAGCCACTTCCTCTATCTGCCGGTGGTACATACCGTTCAGGGGCCTGTTCCTCCTCTTCTTTCTCTGGTTTCTGCTGCCTGAGGTATTTACTCAGGTATACTCAGGTTTTTGTAAGGAAAGAAAACAGACACAGAATATTATTGCACAGCATACTAGCAAATCCACCAAGAAATCATGAAAGAAAAAGAAAATGAAGGCACAGGTATGAATCTTACTGGAATGTTGTGAGAGGATTCAAAATGATTTAATCATGTGCATCATGGTTTGGTACAATCTAGACTCAAAGCGACGGAGGGAGTGTAGTCATGTGTCCGGCTCATAAACCCAAGCCCTGCTGTCTCTACGGGAGCATGTGCTCTAATGAGAAGCCCGCACATTCTCAGCCATTCATTCCTATATGGTTTTAAACAACGCTTTTCCCATGAACATGGACATGTCAATTCCACCTTCTTAAAATGAGCCAGTTTCACGCTTTTGTCCCTCTTCTCTGCACAAAAGCTCGATGAGCAGCTATCACTTTAAAACAATGGCCTGGAGGTTGTTACATAACACAAAATGAGAGGGAGAACGAGAGAGAGCAGCTCTCTGTGCATAACAATATTGAACGTTCCCACACATCCCACACAGCTTTCTGTCCTACCTCACTGGGATGTAGGTTTCTTTCTGAGTACAGTTAACATTGCTGGTTTGCATTCAAGTAACACATTAGTAAAGAATTACTTTCTGCTAGTTTATACCATAAACATGGGATGATTCTAAACTTGATTATGATGTGCTGAATCCTTGTGAAAAATTCATTTGCTATGAGTGTGATTTCATTTAAATGTACAGGACTGTCTACAGAGCTGTATTCACATTCCTTTACATTTATCCCACGATGACCAGAGTTTATTTTTCAGGTTGTTTACACTCATATCATGGGTCAGAACACTTCTAATCTTTGCACAGTTGTCACAAATGTTCCTTTTTGATAACAGTACGAGTCCCACTATATGTTCTCTATTTGACCCTTTCCTTCAAACACATGCTGAACTATATCCTCATGGCTTTTTCTGTGGTCTGCTTGATGTCAGGAAATTATTTTGGGGGAAAAGTAAGTATCAATCTCTGTCAAAGAAAGTTGGCAAGTTTAAGAAAGCATAAAGGATGAGTTCTCGAAAATGTATTTGATTGCTGTCTCCTGATGCTCTAGACTAGCCTCAGTTACTCCTTGTGAAGTTCTTGAGTTGAGTTTTGGTGACACTTCTCTCAGAGCTGTGGTCATCACTGTTGCTTCTGCACTTTTTCCCTGATAGATTTTTTTCCTTCCAGCCAACTTTACTTAAATATGCTTTGATAAAGCATTCTGTAAACAGCAATGACCTTCTTTTGGCTTTCCCTGTTCATGGAAGGTGCCGATAGTCATCATCTGGACAACTGTCAACTTTGCAGTCTTCCTCATTATTGCCATCATCTGTACTGAGGTAGAGAGAGGTGCACAGTATTTATACAGTTTAAACAGAAATGTACTGGAACTTAATAAACGTGGATAATAACAATAATAATAATAATAATAACAATAATTAATAATATTAATAAAAATAATGAAGAAAAATAAAGAATAGTGGTTTTGTGATTTTCATGAGAGATAGATATAATCTATTAATATAAGATATAATCACAAAAGTTAAACAAAGATATATTACATAAGAAATGTTGGTATATTGCTATTCATGTGTAATGAATATTAAACGTACATCAGAATTCAATTTTTTTTAATTAAATGGTGAAAAAACGAATATTGAACAATACTCAGATTTCTAAATGCATCATTGTATTTCTTATTGATGCGTACCATTTTAATGTGTCCCAAGACATTATAGACCAGGGGTGAGAACTCCAGGCCTCGAGGGCCGGTGTCCTGCAGGTTTTAGATATCACCGTGAGTCCACACACCTGAATCACATGATTAGTTCATTAGCAGGCCTCTGGAGAACTTCAAGACATGTTGAGGAGGTCATTTAGCCATTTGAATCAGCTGTGTTGGATCAAGGACACATCTAAAACCTGCAGGGACACCGGCACTCGAGGCCTGGAGTTCCCCACCCCCCCTATAGACCCTCATATTGTCTGTGTACTCAGGTCCATGGGATCCTGTACTGATCCTCGTTGTTTTCAAGAGAACTGACTGGTCAGTAGACTGTGATTTTTTTTTATACACGAAATGATTATACCCAAGCATAGCCTACAAGTGTAAGCAGATTGGATGTGCAATAAAAGATATTATAATGTACCACAGTCGGAAAGCAACCCTGTTCATAACACTGAGAGTTAAACATGAAATTACCATGATAACCACCAATGTTGATTCATAGTACAGGCCTGTGATCTGTGCATTAATATTTACAGTCAGACTAGAACTGCATATAAATTTAAATGTTTTCTTTTGTCTGATAGTGTTTGACTTTGGACAGTTTAAACGTTTGTCTTTTGCTCTGCAGGAAACCAAAACCTGGTTTACCTCAAAGTCACATAATACTACTCAGACTACTAACAGCAACCAGAGAGCTTCCAGTACTGGCGGCCCTTCAGTGAGTCTGCATGCTCAGAATCAATTTAACATAGTTACACACTTTTAAAATCTAATCTGGGTTTGCACACGCTTTGGTAACCCTGAAAAAAACAAACAAACAACAACAACCAAGCAAACGTGGGGTTCACCCACGCCAGACGTGCTGCTGCGCAGCCCTTCAAGATCCTGACTGTGCGTCACTGGAAGTGGACGAAGTGTGCGACTGCTGATGTTTATTGCTTGACAAGTGGGTCAGAATGCAGCAGGAAGCAATAACAGAGTTCACTGGGAACAGGAGAACTGTGGGGAAAAAAACAACAACAAAAACTTCAGAGATCAAAAAATAAAGCATCAAAAGCACAGTCAGTAACTGCAGTGACTCTTTTCATTGTTTTTAACACTTCAGCTCTTTGTATGTTAGAACCTTGCTCTCTTCCGTGGTCTGCTCATGGACCAACAACAACACAAGCAGAGCAGCCCAGACACCAGTTGTAGCACATACTTTGTGCATTGCCTCTATGTGAGAACAGAGCTCACTGCAGGCAGACGGACAGGGACACACTCTCACTGCTCGACCACAAGACCAGCTCGAGTCTCCATACACTCACTGCTTGAGGATCCTGGAGGTGAACAAAGGTCCCGTCTTTTGAGTTCATTCTTGTTTGCATTTCCTGCGGGCAAGGCATGTATAGACTTTAGATTTCGCCTTGATACAGTAAAAAAGCTTTCACTGCACAAACACTCTGTAGCCTGAAACTTATAGAGTAATAGACTCCTACTTTGTGTGTGCACATTGGACACACAGCATAACAACCAGTCAACTTTAAAGCTTGTGCTGTATTCACATACAAGCTTCTCCCTGAGCCAACAATGGGAAAATCTTTGTAATTAACAGGGTGCACATCATTTCATTACACTGCTCTAACACTCGTGTATACAGCCTTGCATCCATTTTGTAAATGTACTATTTTATGTACTACATTCCACAAACACATAAGAATCTCCAGAAAAATAGGCCTGCTGACTGAAATATACATTTGAAAACATCCAAAGGGCAATTCAGTTAATCTTCAGCTCAAAGACACACAGTGAAACAGAACAGAGAGCAGCAAAAGACAGAAGATTAGCTGTAGTTCAGGAGGCTGAGCAGGACATCTACTGAGTGAAAGGTTGGTGGTTCAAGCCCTAACTGCTTCAGTCTATAATCTAATATATAATCTTGGGCAAGTTGCTCTCCGATACATTCATCTGAGTGTGAGCGTTGGATAGAAAGTATTTCAATATAGAAACAAAGGGCTCATATGAATGGGTAAATTATGTCATGCTGTATAAAGTGCTTGGAGGCTCAGGTAAAGTAGAACAGTGCTATATAAGAACCAGTCGATTTACCATTGACTTTACACTGAGCTGAAATGAAATCCTAGCACATAAGTCAGGAAATGAAATTTGATCATTGTGCTTTTGCCCAAGGAAGTCTATAAATGGATTTTTGGATATTTATTACAGGTCAATAGAGTTCAAGTTCGAGTAATCCTCTCTGCTGTGTTCTAACAGAGATGGTAACCATTTTAGTCTGACAAACTAAAACAGAAGAGTGAGAGACACACTTAGATACAGTGGGCTCAAGTGTGGGCTGACATACTGTATGATTAACATGTTTTTTTGGAGGTGGGAATGAAAACTCAGAGACGTCATCTGATTAATGAAGCGAAAGGACACCAGAGGGTTAGTTTACTAGAATGGTGCTGGAATCTTTATCATTAAAATCTTTCATCCCACCAAAGATACACAGGCTTCTATTTTTTGTCAAGATGTTTGACTGATTTTAATACACACTCTGACAGATTCATGAACAGAATCTTTTAATGATTATTAAAGAGCACTGGCTTGGTAAAGCGAAAGTGGAAAGGTGCAGGGATCTTTTGCTCTAAAAGGCAAAACAGGATGCAAATCTGTGAGGTTGCATAACTTTGAAGAAAAAAATCTTTCCTGCTTTCATGAAAACTCCACGGTGGTTGTATATCATTCATGTTAAGAAGGCTTCTTCAATTCAGAGGGTAGCAAAGTATCACAGTATATCTTTACACATTACCAAGAGCTGTGCGTGGCTGGACAGTTGGCTGCAATAAGAACGGACAGATCAGAATATTGTGACTTTATCAGATTTCTCAGAGCTACTGCACTGTAATCCTGATTGTGTGTTTGTTGTAAAGATTCTTGTTTCATTTGCCCTTTTCCTCACGCTCCCTCGCCTCACCAGGACCACTTTGCTTCCTCTTTTACTTTCTCACCACTGATTGGCTCTGGAGTTTGTTCCTTAATGGAACTCACCTGGCACACATTATATAAAGACTGCACTCACTACCAGCTCACTCTTTTCACTCCCACATGGGGCAGCAGCTGAGAGTTAGCAGTCCATGTGGGTGTCCCCTTAAGTTAAGCTATCACTGATAATAACGAAATAAACCGAGAGATACTGCAACAGATTGATGGCTGTTTCATTTTGCGTTCTGACCAGAGGACATGATGATGATAATTTCAACCTTCCTATGAACCTCGTAATTAACAGTATTGCGATGGCGGGTGGGCAGAGTGAAGCAATTTCTCTCCTCCTTAAAATATTGATCTCAGATGAGCTCAAGTCTCAGTGACCTTGACTTTAAGATCAAGGTCAGAGGTCAAGTGTTTTGACAATCTTGTGAATGCGATAATTTATTTTATTTTTTTCGGGGACCATTTTTACCATGATGAACTACTCCATAACAATTTTAGGAACTTTCAGAAGAAGACTTGGACTACTCAAAGTAAAATAATCAAACCAAATCTGTTGCATCCCTAGTAAAGACTACTGAACAGTTTTGATCTGTAACTGTAGCAGACTTTAACCAGAAACAAAATTATTCTTCACTCTAAAAGATAGCAAATTGTGATATCCCTTTACATTTACTGTAGACTGGAAAGCATCAGGTTTTAATTTGTCCAAACAGACAAGCTTTTTCAGTGGAATCTCTTTTTGCCCAGCTGTGAATTATAACAAAAATTCATCTTGCCCAGTCTTACTTTAACTTACTCCTGTTAATGGCTGTGTTTAACATAGTAATTACACAATGAATGACCACTGAAAGTCTGGAAGAAGCTCCTTTTCAACATTTATTCCCACTTCCTTGTCTAAAAATAAAGTGCTGGGTAATGTAAGCCTGGTTTTGCTCAGTTTTCATCTGCAGTCTGTGATTGGCCTGGAAAAGCTGGTTTTATGACATGCACATGATTCCCTGGAGCCTGACAAATGGCCTGGTACGGACACATGCACTGAAGTAGAGCTGCCTCCAAAGAAATGGTGATGAGCCATGTGCCTCCTTGTTACTAAGAGATGATGCTCTCAGGTTGACTTGCCGCCCCCGGGGGTGTTCACTGAAGAGGTGTAAGTGCAACAGAAAACATCCACCCAACCACTAAGCAGGGATCACTTTTCAATTCTCCACATATTCAACCTGAGGTCCATCTCTTGATGCTTCACTCGTTTCTTTAAGCATCCTTCATTTCGAAGCTATTGCCTCAGTTTTTGATCAAAACTAGTGTTCGAGCTTTGTTGAAGTAGTGGCTGGTTTGTATAATTTGCTGGAATTTAGATGATGTTTAAAACAGGGTGACATGAGCCAGTTTATACTGTGTTCAGCTCTTATATCAGTTCAGAATCACCCTCTGATTTCGTATGATGGCCCAAGGGTTAGGTAGCGTGGTCACCCCATGATCGGAAGGTCGGGGGTTCAAATCCACTGAACGGCTACCCTGAGGTACCCCTGAGCAAGGTACCGTCCCTACACACTGCTCCCCGGGGCCTGATTTGCGTCCGCCCACTGCTTCACAGAGTGAATGGGTTAAATGCAGAGAGTAATTTCCCCACAGGGATCAATAAAGTGTACATTATTGTTGTTGTTGTTGTTATTTAATCACAAGCTGTTGTTTTGAAGCAGAGTTGTACACTTCTCTGCAGCTTCTATCCTCCTGTTATCCCCCCAAAACCCCATCCCCTTAGAGACTGTGTCAGCTCCCAAACAGACAAAAAAAAAAACTTTTGGTTTGTTTTTTTTGTCTGTTTGGGAGCTATGTTTAAGTCAACAAATGACTAAACATAAGAAATCATAAGAAATCATAAGAAATCACAAAGAAAGAACAATATAGTATCCATATCTTCACAAAAGATTAAAACATTGAAATGTGGATTATTAAACATTAAGTCCCTGTTAGTACACGAATTAGTAACTGATCAACAAATCGATTAACCCGGCCTTAGAGAAACTGGGTTACAGCAGGATGATTACTGGTTGTTGTTATTATTAACAAGTTTTATTTGAATCTTCTATCGTCCACATGGGCCTAACCCAGAGTTTCTGTCTGATTTCTCAGACAGAAATTTCTTCTTATCCATGCTGTCACTCTGAGAACGCTTTTCAGCTTGCTCTAATTTTCAGTATTAGTTCACAGATGTTGGTGTCATTGGCAGCAAACTGTATGATGTTCTGCTTTCACTTCACCTGAAATGTTCATTCAGCCTCCTGTGTCTGATCTTCTGATACAAAGACACTTGGCCCATTCGACCATAGCTGGTTGTGTATCAGGGCCTTTGCTGTTTGCCTTCTTGTGGGAAGGTCAGCTGGATTAACCTTCCCCAGGATGTGTGACCATGAAGATAAATTGGTAAGCATCTGGACGTCGGTCACTCTGTTTGTGACAAATGATTTCCACCTTTGTGCAGAACTGCAAATCCATTGTGAAGTGATCTTATTTTATCTGGCTTTCCTCAGTCTTCAATGAGATGATCAAGTTGTTTCCCAGTCTTGATCCAGTCAGGGCTTCCCATGAGCTCCGGACGCAGCATTGTTATTTATTTTTTATTTATTTTTTGGAAGCTCATTGTTGTTTCTCATTCTTGTTTTTTAGCTTGCAGATATGCCACAGCACTGTATACTTTCTCACTCCCTTCACAGAACACATGTAGTTCCAATTCATAATTATTTTGCTGCATGCTGGTTTGGTACCACCTTGGTTTGGTGAGCTGATGTATGAATAAGTGAGTTCTGAACACCACTGTTTCCATTCTCGGGCCAGATCTGGTGGCAATTCTTCATCCCAGGAGAGCCCCCTCTCCCACTTCCTTTTCTTGAAATGCACATGATGCTAATGGTAAAGTCATAAGTGCGTGTTGAGGAATGCAGAACACTTCCTTTAGTTCCTTTCCTCTCTGTTAAAAACCTGACTAGTGCCTTAAGGTCAAAGGTAAAATCGTCAGTCTCTGGCCTCCACACTGATTCAAGTACTTTAAGTGGTTTTCCATTTGTCTCAGGTGCAAACATGTAGTTTGCGGAGCTCTCCTCATCCATTTGCAGAGCTCCATACTTGCAGCAGCCAGTTTTGTTTGGCAATTGTTGTTATATGATGTGCTTCTTCAACTGAGCGTGTACTTGAAATGAATTCATCCACACAGAGTGACTCCCTTATTTTATTCACAACTTGTGGTTTGTATGTTTCATATTGCTTTAGGTGTCTTTGAATCCTAGCCACAAGCACAAATGGGCTTGGTGTAACCCCAAACACCAGTCTCATCATCCTCAGAATGCGCAGGTGTTCATTCCTTTTACTGTCGGTGTACCTGAGAGCCACAAGAACCTGCCAGAAAGGCAACTTTATGTTTCTACATCTAATAAGAATAATGAGCAGATCTGGATTCAAGTTTGGCTCTGTAAGTAAGCAACCATTCAGCAATGGACAGCTGTCTTCATGGGACGACACATCGAGGACCACTCTTAATTTGGTGGTTGCTTCTGAGCACTACATGGTGAGGCATATAGTATCTGTGCTGATGTTATCTTGTGTCGCATCTTCTGCTATGTTCTGCTCTAAATAGTTCTGCACCAAATCTGCTGAACAATTTCTGTTCACCGGGAATGGCCAAGGACACTTGTGGGGTCTCCACAGCTTTTATTACAATTTTCTGCCTAGGATGCCAGATATTTTGTAGCAAGACCTTTACTGTGATTCATTTTGATCTTGTGGGAACAAAGGAGTCAAACATGTGCATACATTCTGAATTTGTATTTTGTTTGTTCCATTTCCCTTCCATGCTCGTCATCTGCCACTCTTGCAGCTTCGGCTGTGCCACAATGTGAATCTTGTTTGCTCATTTCTCCTGGGTTTCAGCATCAAAAAATGATGTAGCAAATTCTCTTAGCCAAGCAAATGGACAGGACGTCAGCTATAGAGACAAATGTCTTCATATGAGTCTTCAACATGGCGTACAACACAAGCACAAAATATAATGGCTTCTTGACATTCTTAATCTGGATTACCAAGCATTTAGGCCCATGGCTAGTGTTAACTTAAAATCATGATCAGAAGTTTAAATAAACAGGACAAAGACTGAGCTGTTTGGCCACAATGTGAAGAGGGTTAAAGGTGAGGCTTTAACACCTAAAAACACTGCACCAGCAGTCAAGCACGGCGATGGTTGTGCAGTGTTTTAGGCTGTATGGCTCAAAGCACAAAGTGGATGGAATCATGAAGGAGGACCACTTTACGCCTTGATGATGTCAGTTATGATATGGGCCTCCAGTATTATGTGGTGATGTTGTTGATGAACATAAAATTCTCAAGTCTTCTAGAAATGTTGAAATAAAAAATAAAATCTGACAAAATAGTTGTAACACATTTTAATATCAGTGAGTAGCTTAAAAAGTAAAAAGTTTGTGGCAAACACGTGTGATTTGATGTTGATTTGTCAACCAATCCTCACTGTCAGTTTTATCCTCTCATCCTATGACACGAGAGATAAGCTTAGTCAGTCGTGTCAGCAGCGTTTGTTGTTCTCTGAAACATTTTTAAACATTAACCTAATAAATGGCTTCCTTGAGGATTTATTGATGCTTGCAGAGGAACAGGTGCAACTCGTGCACCAACATCAGTGACCACATAAAAAATAGTCTGGGGCTATTTCTTTGTTTGACTAGCGTGCCACGTCAGAAAGGGGCGGTGTGAGCATATTGGCTTACTGGTGAGTGTGAAAGACATGAGCAAAGAGATTAATAACTGATTAACAATCATGGACACTAGTGGGTGCTGGCTAGCATACAGGGCTGTGTTGAGTCTGCATCATTTTTATTATCATTTTATAATCCTTTTTCCCTCCATCCACAAAAAAGTAGGGGTTGTTCCGTTGGCCAAGTTATGTGGACCAGATGTTACAGATCTTACAATTCAGTTTTATTTAGACGGCGCCAAATCACAACCACAGTCACCTCAAGGCGCTTTACTTGGCAATATAAAGACCCCACAATAATAAAAGTATGGACATGGATTACCAATCCGTTTGAGCACAGCACAGCAGAGTGTGTGCTCTAATTGTTTAGATGGCTACCTTACTACGAGAACAGACTGAAAGCACTCTCCACACCGCTGTGAGTTGACCTCTGTATAGGGAGATAAAACAAACACTCTGTTCAGATCAGTATCCAGATTGTTTTTCTGTGTGTTTACTGTGAGACCGTCACAGTTACCTGAATTCAAAGGTGAGACCTTTGCACTGTGAAGGGTGTGCTTTCAGGTAGGGTTGGGTGATAAAACGATTAAAAGAATTACTTGGAAATAACTTTTCCTGGACAGACAAGAAGGGTACCGCGCTGAACAAATCATGGGGTTGGAACAGAGTTAGAGCCATGTCAGTTTAGGTAGATTATGAGAAGCACATGTGCTAAAGTTGAATATACAGGGTGGGCCATTTATATGGATACACCGTAATAACATGGGAATGGTTGGTGATATTAAAGTCCTGTTTGTGGCACATTAGTATATGTGAGGGGGCAAACTCCTGAAGATGGGTGGTGACCATGGTGGCCATTTAGAAGTCGGCCATCTTGGATACAACTTTTGTTTTTTCAATAGGAAGAGGGCCATGTG
Source organism: Simochromis diagramma (assembly GCF_900408965.1). Classification (NCBI taxonomy): domain Eukaryota; kingdom Metazoa; phylum Chordata; class Actinopteri; order Cichliformes; family Cichlidae; genus Simochromis; species Simochromis diagramma. The sequence goes on from NW_024387170.1 coordinate 2,686,112, forward strand.
ACACATCAAACTTATTGGTAATGTCACAAGAAAAACAATGGTGTGCTTGGTTTCAACGTAACTTTATTCTTTCATGAGTTATTTACAAGTTTCTGACCACTTATAAAATGTGTTCAATGTGCTGCCCATTGTGTTGGATTGTCAATGCAACCCTCTTCTCCCACTCTTCACACACTGATAGCAACACCGCAGGAGAAATGCCAGCACAGGCATCCAGTATCCGTAGTTTCAGGTGCTGCACATCTCGTATCTTCACACCATAGACAATTGCCTTCAGATGACCCCAAAGATAAAAGTCTAAGGGGGTCAGATCAGGAAACCTTGGGGGGCCATTCAACTGGCCCACGACGAACAATCCACTTTCCAGGAAACTGTTCATCTAGGAATGCTCGGACCTGGCACCCATAATGTGGTGGTGCACCATCTTGCTGGAAAAACTCAGGGAACGTGCCAGTTTCAGTGCACAAAGAGGGAAACACATCATCATGTAGCAATTTCAAATATCCAGTGGCCTTGAGGTTTCCATTGATGAAGAATGGACCCACTATCGTTGTACCCCATATAACACACCAAACCATCACTTTTGTTGGTCCAACAGTCTTGGAGGGATCCATCCAATGTGGGTTAGTGTCAGACCAATAGCGGTGGTTTTGTTTGTTAACTTCACCATTCACATAAAAGTTTGCCTCATCACTGAACAAAATCTTCTGCGTGAACTGAGGGTCCTGTTCCAATTTTTGTTTTGCCCATTCTGCAAATTCTGTGCGCCGATCTGGGTCATCCTCGTTGAGATGCTGCAGTAGCTGGAGTTTGTAAGGGTGCCATTTGTGAGTAGCTAATATCCGCCGAAGGGATGTTCGACTATTGCCACTCTTAGCAAATCCAACACTGGACCAGTTTCACGAAACTTAGCAAGCAGTTTGCTAACTGTAGCATGGGAGATGGGTGGTCTCGTAGGGTGTCTTGCATTGAAATCTGCTGCAATGACCCGGTTACTGTGTTCACCAGATATCAACAGAATTTCGATCCACTCCTCACGTGTTAACCTCTTCGACATGTCAATGGCTGTGAACGAAGAGAAACTTGTAAATAACTCATGAAAGAATAAAGTTACGTTGAAACCAAGCACACCATTGTTTTTCTTGTGACATTACCAATAAGTTTGATGTGTCACATGGCCCTCTTCCTATTGAAAAAACAAAAGTTGTATCCAAGATGGCCGACTTCTAAATGGCCAGCATGGTCACCACCCATCTTCAGGAGTTTGCCCCCTCACATATACTAATGTGCCACAAACAGGACTTTAATATCACCAACCATTCCCATGTTATTACGGTGTATCCATATAAATGGCCCACCCTGTAGATGTATATGTGTGTGTATGTATGTGTAGATGTATGTATATACGTATGTGTACACGTATGTGTGTGTGTGTATACAATATATAAAAAAATAGCTTTACTTTGTTGTGTGGGTCAACTTTTTTTGCAAGAGACAGAGAGAGGCGTTGAAAGACTGCTCCAACGGAACTTGTTGTTGAATTGAATTGTTTTCGGAGGAAAACACGAACACAGCGTACAGTTGAGTCTTAATAGCTTACTTACAGCTGGGCTCGTCAGGCTCTCTGTTTGGCTGCAGTGGTTGTTATTATATTTACATGCTTCCAGCTCCCGTTTTTGCTCGATGACAGCTCGTACTTTTCCACTATCCTTTTTCTCCCTCCTCTTGCTCACAGACACATAAGGTCTGTTCAGATCAGTATCCAGATTGAATGGCAGTCCAGGCTCTTTAGAGCTATGCCTGTAGCATTCTGCTTGTTAGCTTAGCACAACAACAAAAAGGCGCACACACACACACACACACACACACACACACACACACACACACACACACACACAGAGAGAGAGAGATATCAAACAAAACCCAAACAGTCCTGACCCGCCACAATATGAAACAGGAAAGTACCGCCATGTAATCCATTTATTTCAACAAAGTAACTGTATTCTAAACTGTATTCTAAACTGTATTTTAAACTGTAACTGTAACGGAATACAGTTACTCATATTTTGTATTTTAAATACGTAACGACGGTACATGTATTCCGTCACTGGATACAAATGCTGGATACAAATAATATCAGGCTGATCCTGCCATGATTTGTTCCCCCGGTTCAAATCACGGACAAACAGTATCCCACAGTTGTTTATGTTTTTAAACCTATTTTGCACAGAGAGGCATTTTTTGAAAAATGTATTGATAGCAATGTTGAATATTATTACACAGGAAAAAAAACATCTACCGTATTTTCACGACCATAAGGCGCACTTAAAAGTCTTAGATTTTCTTCAAAAAGTGCGGCGCGCCCTATAGCGCGGTGCGCCCTATGTGTTGTAAGGAGGACGTAGTAGAGAACACCATGAGAACGTTAAAGGGTGAAGTGTGGGCGTTGATCGTATATACCGGGACAATCGCACATACCTGTCTAAAAGGACAGGTATGTGCATTATGCAGGACATCGTTGTTTTAACAACCCTGAAAATGGCAAAGAGACACGCTTACGAAGCACAGTTTAAACTGAAGGCCATCAGGTACGCGGAGGAACATGGAAATCGAGCAGCAGCGAGAGAATTTAAGATTAACGAATCGATGGTTCGCAAATGGAGGAAGCTGGAAAACAAGCTCCGGCAGGTCAAGAAAACGCAGCTGAGTTTCCGCGGACATAAGGCGAGGTGGCTCGAGTTGGAGGAAAGACTCGAGCGGTGGATCATCGAGTAAAGAGCGAGCGGGAGAAGCGTTTCGACGGTCACCATTCGGCTAAAAGCAGTTTCACTTTCACTTTTTATGAAACGGTGCCATTTTTCCATCCGGACCAGGACTACGGTAGCGCAGCAACTTCCAGTGGATTATAAGGAAAAGCTGGCCATCTTCCGCTCCTACTGCAGCAAACACATCGGCGACAAAATCATCCAGCCCAGCCACATCACAAACATGGACGAGGTCCCGCTCACTTTTGACATCCCGGTGAGTCACACTGTGGAGAAGAAGGGGACCAGCACGGTAGCGATACGCACAACGGGGTATGAAAAGTCTTCTTTTACTGTTGTGCTTGGCTGCCATGCTAATGGACAGAAACTGCCGCCTATGGTGATTTTTAAGCGAAAGACTTTGCCTAAAGAGAAGTTTCCAGCAGAAATCATCATTAAGGCAAATGAAAAGGGCTGGATGGATGAGGAAATGATGAAAGAGTGGCTGAGGGAGGTGTATGTAAGGAGACCAGGTGGTTTTTTCCACGCATCACCATCGCTGTTGATCTGTGACTCTATGCGTGCCCATCTCACAGCCGATGTGAAAAAACTTGTGAAGCAAATGAACTGTGAGCTTGCTGTCATTCCGGGAGGCCTGACAAAGGAACTCCAACCGCTGGACATCGGTGTGAACCGCCCGTTCAAAGTAAGGCTGCGAGCGGCCTGGGAGCGATGGATGACCGGTGGAGACCACAGTTTCACTAAGAGTGGAAGGCAGCGCCGGGCGAGTTACGCCACAATTTGCCAATGGATTGTAGATGCTTGGGCTAACATGTCTGCTGGCACTGTTGTTCGAGCTTTCGCAAAAGCCGGCATCGTTTCCGAGGAGCCGCACGGCACGGAAAGTGACTCTGACGGTGAAGACAGTGAACCTGGCATGTTTGATGGAGATTTAGCGCAGCTGTTCAATTCAGACACAGAGGATGAGGACTTCGATGGGTTTGATTGATGATAAAAATGTGAGTACCAAACTTTGTTTTGCTCCTGCTTTATTTTTAAATACGCACACTTGTATGCTTGTGTGTTGTTGATGATGACGATTATTGGTAATAAAAATGTGAGTAAGGTACCGAATTCAGGTTTGCTCCCGCTTTATTTTTAAATACGCATACGGTACTTGTATGCGCCCTATGGTCCAGTGCGCCTTATGTGTGTGTTAAATACAGTAAGGGCACACATAACTGAGACTGCGCCTTTTAGCACAGTGCGCCTTATGGTCGTGAAAATACGGTACATGTAAAATAATCACACCGTGACGCCTCTGCCTTTGTAAATGGAGGGACGGTAACTGCGTGTAAAACCTGCAGATAGTCAGATTAACAGTATTTTGTCTCTATCTGCCATTCTGCAATTCATCTCATATAAACAATAACGTGGCGCACAGCATGACGTGAAAAAAGGCACATACCTTTGACGTTGCGTGACCAACTCTGTATTCCTCGTCCACACGTGAACGCAAAAAAGAAGTTTTTAAAAACCTCGGTTTTTGATGATTCGAAACGCCGTTTACGTGTGGATGAAACAGCTGCGCTTTCAAAAATACCCGTGTAGGTGCTGATGTAGCCTAAAAGAGTTAGCAGTTTATTTTCTTACTACCTGTAATTTATTGCAGATTACTTGTATTTGCTTAATTGTTTACTAAATGTTTGAGGTGTGAAATAAACCACAATGGAGCAAAATATGGGTGTGTGTGGTTGGAGGATGTGTTTGTGTGCGCGCGCGCGCTGGGGGGGGTGAACATTTTTCTAGTTTGAGAACCACTGGGTTATGGCGTTATTTTTGTGCCACTATTCTGAGCGCACGTAAAAAACATTTTGCAGGTGCAAGTGTTGCATTTTGAGGAGAAATTTATTTTGAGCGAAGAAAAGCTAAATTTGAGTGAACAAAATTCAATGCTGCGTGCAAAAACTGTATTTCAGTGTTTGCTATTATACACACACACACACACACACACACACACACACACACACACACACACACACACACACACACACAACAGCAGCCCCTCTCGCTCAGTTTTTGCATTTGCGCTTGCTCGCAATGTGTTGCTCGCGCTCTCAACATTTCTCTCCGTGTGCGCTCAATTCTTTCTGTAAACCGTTATATTTGTGCCACAAAACCAGCCAATCACACACTGGGATGCAAAAAAAATCTGATTGGCTGTTTTGGTCTCCAATCAGCTCGAAATGACGAAATGCAATATCCCAGAATGCATTTCGTCCAAAACTCAAACGAGGCAGTGGCAGAGTTTGAAATGTTACTCTTTCTCGGTCACAAAATAAACTTTTAAGATATTTTCATGCGAGAATGGTGCTGTGTAAACTTCAAATACCTGCTCGATTTATTGAGACATCACATATTTACAAGAGTGCTCTAATGTTTTCGGAGATTTGATTAAAACAATTTAATGGGTTAAATGTCGACAGGGAAAGAGTGGACCAAAGCGTGGGGAAACAGCTTCTTTGAACTCTGCTGTTATGTAATGTCTCTGGATGATGCAGCACTGCAGTCTAAAGGGATGCTCCTGTCATAGCTGCTCAATAAATATTTCAGTGAAATTGCTCTACTGCTATTTTGGTATTCTGTTACCTTGAGTCACAAACCAGCATTAACGCTGCAAGTGTAATACTGATAATAATTAGGTCCCCAAACACAAAACAATCACAATCACTAAAAGAAAGGACTTTCTCTGGGAACTTGCAGTATTTCATCTCTTGAGTCGGCATTCAGAGTGACACCAGTGAATGTGTAGGTGGATCCAAGATATGTGCAGTGATTCATTTTCAGTGTTATCAGAGTGTAAGAAGTTGTCTTTGTGGCTCAAACTAGCAGAAGTCAAAGCTAACCCTTCCCTTTGAAATGACCATCTTTTAAAAACGTTTAATTAAAAACAACATGTCAGGTAATGCTGTATAAGAACCAGTCCACTTTTACTACAAAGCCAGATCAACCTATCTGGGATATCTTTCTGTTATCTGGATTCACTTGCCCTAACATTGTTGATCAGCGTCAGCAGTAACATGAAGCTGGTTATCAACTCTTAAGTTAACCCCGAGTTTCCACTGCATGTTCATATGAAAGGGGTGACAGCAGCTGACCAAACACGAAGGGGTGTTTCATGGATCGCATGACTCTTCCTTCAAAGAAAATAATCCCTTAGTGCCTGCTCCAGAGATGTTATCAAATGGTGATAAGCTCTAAAAAGCATAAATGTAAACCAGTAAACTGCAGCACTGTTGATAAAAGGACAAAAGATCAGTGCTGCACAGAGCAATAAAATAAAGATTTTAATTCCAGTTAATTATTTTATCACTGTGTTCTCAGTGCTGCTGTTTATTTCCAAAGCGGCGACTGCACATTTAGAGCTGTGAAGACTATTTAAACATTAAAGCTTACTGTCTCACAGCCTGATGAAGAAGACGTGGAAATCGCTGCAGTTTGTCGCAGATCACAGTGATAACACTGCGACTGTTTGCTCGGGTATTCTTGATGTGTGTTCTGTGTTCTAGTAGCTGCAATCCCAGCAGAAAAATAAATTTGATAGCAGATTAGAATGAAGTGTAAAAGAACTTTTTAACATTTTAATTTTGATACACGGACATTCCTGTGACAAAGCGACACACAGTTTTAAGTATGGCTTAACAACCTGTACATATAACATGTATCCCCAGCAGAAAATCTCTTAAAAGATGCTGTAAATAAAAGAATCAGTGAAAATGTTTCCAGTAGATTTGGAGCCAAAAGTGAACACCTAACCACTTACTAATTAATTATAATTGCTAACTTTCTGAGTGCTCTTCCTCCACCTCTGTGTACCCAGTAATATCATTAAAGCTGTAAATACATCCTTCATACTGCCCATAATTTAAAAACAAAAAAATTTGCACAGCAAACAAATGAGAGCAGCCAGCCAGAGAAGGCTTGGCTTAGATAAATGTAACTTGAGCACAGATGAAAGGTGGTTGTTGGGTAACTGAGCATAAATCGCAATTTTTGGATAACTCTGATTTGTTTGGTCTCAAAATTCTCGCAAATGTCAGCGACACATTTTAAACAATACAAAATGTGTTTTAGACATGTGAGAGGGTAAATAATGCTGCTGCTATGGAGTTTAGAAGTGAAATCATCAAATAAATTTGAAGCCTTATGTATACAAGGCAGGATTTAAAAAACAGTGGGTGGTAACAGTCATCTTAAAGTTAGTCATATTTTGCTCAGTCTGTTCTCTCAATGCCTCAAGCACAATCTGAGATACATGGAGTTACTTGCAACATGTGAAATAGCAGCTTCATGAATGGTGATGCAGTTACATCCCCATCCCCGGTGTCTTTCTTCTAGCTAATGTTTTGTGCCATTAGCTTTGTTGGTGAGAATATATACTACCTGCTCCAGTGCTAACCGGTTAACTGTAGCTTACGTCTTTGTGTTGTTGTGTGCTGTTCGAGTAAATCTGTTGCAATGAATGAGTGAGAGGATCCAGACAAAAGACAGTGAACACAAGTGAATCTAACAGGGTGAAAGAAAGAGGCACAAAACTATACTAAGACTAAAACAAAGCAAGAACTGAAAGTACAGAATACTGATGAATATAAGAACATGATACAACAGACCTGCAGAAACAAGGACACATGAAAACCACGTAAAGATAAACATGAGCTCCGAACTTCAAAAAAAACTCATGACCAAAAAATAAAAAATATCAGTTTGTAGGCATTTTCTAAAAGAGGATGACAGATTTGCGACAACCAGAACAACAATTTCCAGTACTGAGTTTGTTTGCTTTCTTCTGAAATGATTGGTAATCTACCCTCACATTTGATAAAAATGATGATCATATATCTATTGTAGTACAGTCAAAGCTTATCCATTAATCACCAAGTTATGAAATCTGACATAACTTTTGAAAGAAGCCCATTCATTATGTGTTATGAAAGTAATGTCAGCAGCTGAAATCGTTTTTCCAGATGTAATATCTGACACACTGCTCTGGTCCCTGTTAGGAAATGAATGCTGAACTGTGGCAAGTGGCTGATGCTTTAATGAAACATTAAGTCAGTGTCTTGCATACCTAACAGTGTATCCTTTTTAGAAGTGGGAAGTAAGTAATTCTTTTTTTTAATAGGAACTTAGTGAAGCTCAATTAAAAATAGTCAACAAGAGTGGCATCAGTGTTTGAGGATATGACTGCTGAAAGCAGAGAGACCCATAAAAAGGCCTAGCATCACAAGATGAAATAGAATTGGTACTGAAAGTATTTCATCATTGTGGGAATAGTTAGGACCTAACTAGAAGTATGTACTTTGAAACCTTGATCACTGAGTACGGTGGGATTCGGTCTTTTTTTTCTCACCTAACGCCACCCCCTTCTTCTGTCTGCTGTGACAAAAGCCTCAGCTACACCCCCTGAATACCAAAACTGGCACTCTCTGAGAACAGTGAGGTAAATCCTCTGCTGGAAGGCATTCCCTTTGAGGAAACACTGCTGAGGTTCACTTTACTGGACACATTGACAAGATGTATCAGCATTCTACATGTTACTGCTCTGATACAGAGGTGCAGCTGATATTGATTTTTGCTATAAGGTGACCTGTCATCAAACTGCAGTGTGATGATGATGATGATGAAACCTTCAGCATTACTGCAACTGTATAAGCTCTCGTTACCCTTGTCTGCAGCGTTTGCTTCAGTACCTGACCCATTCTGAACATGGAAATAAATAACAGCTGACTTTGCTGCCATGGCAACCCCTCCCGTCCGCTCTCTAGTTGTTTCCCTCCATACATCCACTCTCTATGTTGCAGCTTCTGCCTCTCTAGTATTGGTAAAGGAAATTAACAGGAAAAAATAATAATTGTAATTCATCTGTTATACACCAAAAGGTGTAGCACAAACAAACGTTTTGGTTGTAGGTCTTTTATAAACCTTTGAAATGGAGAGTTTCCGCTAGTTGGTCATTAGCTCAGCGGTCCACCTGGCCTGAGGTGAACCAAACAAATATTACTGGTGTATCTGTATTCTGTATATCATTGGTGTATTTGTAGTTTATTAGTGGACAGATAACAGAGTTTACAGGCATGGCTACTGGAAGTAGTCAGAGAGCACATGTGACACACTGACTAATAATAGGACCAAATCCGCTACCAAGCAGGGGAGTTTACATGTTCTCCCGTTGTGGGTTCTTTGCAGATCCTCCAGCTTCTTCACACACTTCAAAGCCATCCTTGTTAGGCTTGTTGGTGATTCTGAATTTGCCATAGGTTTTATTGTGAGTGTGAATGGTTGCCTGTCTCTGTGTTGATTGTGCGATAAAGTGGCAACCTGTCCAGGGTGTACCCCGCTTCTCATATCGTGACAGCTGGGATGGGCTCCAACCCTAATTAAATTGTTCTTTTTATGAGACAATAACATTTGGAGCATACTCTCTAAATACTACTTTCCATGCATTGTGACTGAACAACATTATGTCACAATGCAATGCATTGTTTTGAATAGTAACCGCAGTAGACCTACGTGTGCTGTCTTCTTTGATAAAGTAACTCTCAAATCCTTTTTTCTTGTTTTTCTGTGTTACAGTTGAAAGGGAACTGGTTCAGAAGAGGACCTTCACCCGTTGGATAAACCTCCACCTAGAAAAGGTTTGTGCAGAGCATCGTGATGTTATCACTGCAGAACATTCACAGGACTAGAAACATAAATCATGGTCTTCATGCTCAGTTACTGCAGTTGCTACTCTTTAATCTAACTGCGGTTAAGCAGAGGAACCCGCTCATACACATGGTAGGACACACAAGATGGATATAAATGGGGACAGCCACTCTGAATTATGTATGTGGTTGTGTGAAACTGCCTGTGTGTGACATTAAACTTTCATTTGGTTTTCTACTGTTGATCCAATCTACTGTTAATCTATTCCCCAGACATACTCTGTTTCTAGAGACTGATTATGATTCTGTGGAGTCTGTGCTTTTCTGCTCTGGAGCTTCTGTTTTGCTTTTGTTGGCAGTTCTAATCAGGGGTGAGTCAGAGTTAGCTGTGAGTTGGAGTGTCTGATCAAGGCTTTTGTTTTGCCTCACACAATGAGCCTCTCTTCTCTTATTCACTCTTTGGCCATGTGTCAAATTTCTGACCCACTAATTGACAATCATACGTTTGTCTGCTGTCAACTTGGAAAGTTGATTCCCCCACCCTCTGACCCCTCCACCACACAACATGCATACCATGTTCAGACTGGTTCACAAATCCCTGAGTTGTTTTTTAATTGTTATGACAACAGAGCTAAGTGTTGGCTCATGCAGACTGATTTTAACGATAAGCCTGTGCTTGCACTTGCTGCCGTTGGCCTACGTACCATGTCTTTAAGCAGGTAACAATTAAACCAAGACTTCAAAACCCATCATTTGACCCAGCTGTTTTAGCTAATTATAGGCCAATCTCCAACCTTCCTTTTATCTCAAAAAAGAGTAGTTGTCAAACAGCTAACAGATCATCCGCAGAGGAATGGCTTATTAGAAATTTTGAGAAAATAACTCGAAATTTCGAGAAATATAACTCAAAATTTCAAGTTACTTTTCTCAAAATTTCCAGTTAGCTCTGCCAATCAAAAATATACGCGAATGAGGTCGCTTTCTTGTTACCCGGAAGCATATGGCGCAGAGGAACGCGCAATCTGTACATTCACGACTGGATGTAATAACGGTAGCTTAGCTGTAGCATTTGTAGCTGAGGGCTTCAGCTTCCGGGTAACAAGGAAATGACGTCATTCACGTAGATTACTGATTGGCAGCGCTAACTCGAAATTTCGAGTTGCTTTTCTCAAAATTTTGAGTTAATGAATCGAAATTTCGAGTTAATATGTCGAAATTTCGAGAAAATAACTCGGAATTTCGAAAAAAATAACTCGAAAGTTTGAGTTATGGATCCTTTTTTTTTTAGTGGGGGAAACGGGCTTCCATACAAAGGGGTGGGATTAAATAAGTGTTTACTTCTTCCCACTCCCTTTCAACATGTAAATTAATCAGAACGGTTTTTTTTGTATGTAATTTGTATAGTATTTTTTTTCTTTCTTATTTTATTGTTATTATATTATTATTATATTGTTCACATGTTGAAATAAATTACCAATCAATCAATGTTGAATTGTCTCGCAGCTGCTCTATTCCCATGTTGTTGCAGTATGTTAATGACTTACCTCGTATTGTGGATGGATTATCTCAGTTGTTCTCCTGACTGAAGTTTGGTCCGTTCACGGCATCCTGCCATGCAATTGCATTTGTCCCTGACCACCAGAAACCTTCACGTTAACTTTTATCGAGTATCAAGTTAGCGTTCATCCTTCAGCTTCACTGTGCTAATGTTATGCTAACGTACTGTAGCTGTTTTACTAGTGATCACGTAGGACATCATTATGTACCAGCTAGTCCAACTTCAGTAACCCTAAAAAAAGTCGCTGCTGTTCAGTTTTCTGTTTTCATTTATGTTGGAAGTGATAGCAGAGCTGTACGTTTTAATTTTTTCAGAAATCTCTCAGTCAGAACATGCTATATCATGTTTAGGTGGAAACTAGCGAGCTAACTTCCTGCTAACTTCTAACTCCGTTGAATTTAATAAATTCATGGATGCCTGGATGTTAAACTTAATTGTTACACCTGGTAAAGCAGCAACGCTGATCATTTTATTAAAGGTGAAAGGATTTAGACAGTTTTTAACTCTTAGTGATGCCGCAGTGTTCGTTTGACATTGGGTCCAAAACTCCATCTGCTTCAGGTCCCAGATTACTCTGCGAGGCTCCTCACTACAGCAGCCATAATGCTCCGACAATCCATCAAGCGGTGCGGTTTCATGGCTTACCAAAGTCGTACTAAAACATTTTTTGACAGATTTCTGCACGCCGTGTACCACATAAAATCGGTTCGAGGTCAGTAAGCACAACCAGAATTCATACATAAGGCATGCTGTCGATTTTTGAGAAAATTAAAGGATTTTAAGTGTGACTTAAAGTGTGTAAAATATGTTATACAGAAGAAAAGAATATATCGTGATATATATCGTTACCGCACATGCTTCATATTATACCGTGATATGGATTTTAGGCCATATCACCCAGCCCTAACTCAAAGCATCCGTTTAAAACATTAACATTAATTAAAGTGTACAGCAGTGAACCTTTGATGATTTTTCACAAAGCTCTTATAGTTTGCTGCACAGCTGATGACAGGAAATGTTACACAGTTTCTACAATCTTTCAATGCCCAACCTTCATCAGCTTGTTGCCAACTGGAGATTTCAGTGATTTAAGACAGTATTAATGTTGTTTTTGCTCTGTGCGGCTCAGCTTGAAGCGTAATGATCTATTACAGTTTAGATCTTGTTAATTCCCATCACAGGTCATGTTAAACTAAACTCTTCAACTTCTTGAAATTGAGCCTTTATGCTAACATTTTCTGTTTACTTTATTAAATATCAGATTTCATTCAGATTTAAATGATGTAGGTGTAATGATGTAAAGTAGGTTTGTACAACCCAATCTACAACAAAATGAGATGTTTTAATAACTGTAAATAAAAAAGAATGCCACATTTACATTTCTTTTCAAACTTTTGGTCACTGTAAAATCCTCAATGGTACGAATCTTGGCCGAGAGTCGGTGCATCTGTCATTGTCATGTTCCTCAAAGTGGATTACTAAAATCACGTTTTGTCAGAGTCAAACACACACGTTCCCCCAAAAATGCCCATATTCTCAGACCACTTGGAAGAACATACCAGAGTCATCCAAATATGCTACATAATTTTTCACACCAGACTGCAGTGTTCATCAGCCTTTGAAAAGTGGCTGGGACATTTTTTTAACTTAAAAGATTTGGCAGTGTATTATACAAACCCAGCTTCCAACATCCGATGACCGATCCGTGCTGGGTTAATGCAGTATACGTGCTGGATGATGGGCTTGTGGTCACCACTCTCTATGTAATGCTCAAGAACTGTGGCTAAGACAGCAGACTCTAGATGTTTTCAAAATTTTGGTATTCTCATTTTTTTAACATGTTGACTTTCCAAAAACGGGACTTTTTGTTCCTGTCAAGTCTTTGAATTGAATAGTCTATGTCATTGACAAAACGGTTTGCAGGACTGAGTCAGTGTGGCTAACAACCAAAGCCAAGACATTAAATTATTCCTTTAGCTGAGAGATCTTCATTCTTAAACTGTTGAGGTGGGGCAATGAAGTTATTGAAGTTCTGGTTTCTATCAGGAGAAACCAGAACTTCATGATATACAAATGCATAAACACAGTCAGGGATGGAATTCAAAATGTATTATTTATACTATTTTTTTGATTAAATATGATGCTGTTTTTATCTGCATTTTACCCAGTGTCTCAACTTTTTGCTTGGATGATTGTCTATGACATTAACAGAAACAAGAATCTGCATCTGTGCTGCCAATTATCAGCTTTAGTAATTCCTAAAAAGGAAAACAATTTAGCATGATCATTACTGTAAATGGTAATAGACTCTTTTCCTTTCTCCGTGTCTATTGTTAAAGAAAGCCCTCTTTTCTCCTCATTCTTGTTTGTCCATCCACAGTGTGACCCACCCATAGAGGTCCATGACCTCTTTCAGGACATCCGGGATGGGCGCATCCTCATGGCCCTGCTGGAGGAACTCTCTGGCTGTAAACTGGTCAGCCTGTAACACTGACTTTTAAGTGCTAGATTGGTTTTGCACTACTTGCTTTGCCAAGTGTTGTTGCTGTTTTATAGGATACTTAATTGTACTTTTTCCCAGCTTCATGGGTTCAGGAAGTCCTCCCATCGTATTTTCCGACTGAATAACATCGCCAAGGTCCTGTCTTTTCTTGAGGAGAGAAATGTGAGTATGACAGTTAAGCAGTGGTTAAATTGCTGGATGAAATGCAGAACTGTGAGGACATACACGCTCTGTCAACAGGTAAAGCTGGTCAGTATCGATGCAGTTGACATTGCAGATGGAAATTCCTCCATCATCTTGGGACTCATTTGGAACATCATTCTCTTCTTTCAGGTAATTGCATTTTTTGTCTTGAAGCTTCTTCATCAAAATCCTCTCTCACTTCTCTAAGAAGAGGATGCTAGTACAAAACTGTGTATTTTTCATAAGCTTTGCACTTCCTTTCTCTAAAAGGGAAAGAAAGCTCTTCTCCTCTATTCTAGAGTCAGATCTAGGCGAGGTTAGCTATTGGCTAAACTATACCTTTTTCTTTTTTTAACTTCCAATGCAAATCTTTGTATAACACAAACTGTAATATAAGATTTGTGTAGCTTAAAATTTGGCATTTTATAGCAAAGCTTTAGCTTTAGCTTTAGCTTTGGCATCAGTGCTTTGACAAAGGAACTTTTGTTCATCACTGTTAAGTAGATGGGCCTCAAAGCGTGGTAGCTATGATCACTCAGCTAATCAGCTGCTATCAGGGGTGAAGAGGCAAATGTTACCCATCTTGTCAAATGTTCAGTCACAGCTGTTTTCTTATTCTGAGTAACTCTGACAGTGTAAACTGAACTAAAGGTGAAAAGCTCCACAGATTCTCCATCCATCCATCCATCCATCTTTATCCGAGGCCGGGTCGCGGGGGCAGCAGCCTAAGCAAAGAGGCCCAGACCTCCCTCTCCCCAGCCACCTCCTCCAGCTTATCCGTACTTTACCTTCAAGTGTAGTTTTGGTCCAGAGCAGGCCTGCAGTCAGATGCAATGCCTAAATGTTGAAATGAGTAGTAAAGTAGCTCAACTTACTCAGCTCTTCCACCACCCAGATTAAGGAACTGACTGGGAACATCAGGAGCCAGTTCCCCTCCTCTTCCAGCCTTTCATCCATTCCCACCAGCTCTGACTCTGACACATCCTACAGCAGCACGCCATTGGATGACAGGCAGTCAGCATCCACAGCCGTGCGAGAACAGAGCAGGGCCATTAAGAAGTTACTGCAGTGGGTACAGAAGCGAACACGCAAGTGAGTTGGAGCTGCCGTTTCCATTATATGGAAATATGTTACATGCATTATACAATCACATAGTTTGTGTCCTTTTTGGAAAAGCAGTAATTCTTTGTATCTGTTTGTGTTTGATCCAGTTAGTTCTTTGTGGTCCCTCTATATTCTGCTTTTCTCTTGCCTTTTTACCCTCACTGCCCAACTGGTTGAGGCAGATGGTTACCCCTCTAGAGCCTGGTCCTGCCGAAGGTGTTGTCCTGTGAAAAGGACGCCCTTCCCTCCCATTGTCACCAAGTGCTTACTCATCGGGCATCGTCTGATGTTTGGGGTTCCCTCTTTGGTTATGCAGGTTTTTTCGCTTTCAATGGAAAGTGCCATGAGATGATCAATGTAGTGTTTGTTTTTGTTTGTTTGGGGTTTTTTTGGTGGTGTTCCTGGACTGGCCCTTTCCACAGACTATTTCTTATTTTTGTTACAGGTATGGTGTAGCAGTGCAGGACTTTAGTAAAAGCTGGATCAGTGGTCTGGCTTTCCTGGCTGTTATTAAGTCCATTGACTCCAGCTTGGTAGACATGAGGAAAGCCCTACTGAGAAGTTCCAGGGAAAATCTAGAGGATGCCTTCAGAATCGCCCACTACAGCCTGGGTATACCGCGCCTTCTGGAACCTGAAGGTAACAAGACAACAGCTACTTTTACTTACCAGCCTAATCACTACTCTAGTGACTGAAACTGTAATTCATCTATTTTACAGATGACGTGATAAAAGAGAGCTCAAGAACAGTGACAATAGTAGTTGAGTGTATCTCATCAGCATATTTTTGTAATGTGTGAGTAATTTCTTGAGATTAAAATGCAACAGTAAGAAAACCTTCGTTAAGAGTCAGAATCTAGTCAGAATCAGCTTTTCTGAGGATAGCTGACTGCTTTTGTGTATCAGAATGAATAGCCTTCAGAGATGCTGCTTTTAAGGGGGCGAAGTTTTACATTCTACTTTGTAAGGAATGCAGCAGTGACATTTTATATTTGTGAGAAGAAAATGACCCAGTGGTAATATGATAACGTAAACTCCCATTAACAGGAAGAAAATACATTTTACTCAGCACCAGAGAACAAATGGACTATAAATAGGGCTGCTCGATTATGGCAAAAATGATAATCACGATTATTTTCACTGAAATTGAGATCTCGATTATTTGACGATATTTATTTAACAATAACAATGTATTGAATAATGACTTTAAAGATTGTCAAAAAATAATATAAAATAGTGTGCAAATACTGATAACAGTGGAAATGTTTGCAATATAAAAAAAAAATGTAAACATCTATGTTTAGTGAACTTTGCAGTGTTGCTCTGTGGTGCAGCTACGACACCGTAGCAAAGTTTACACACTGTGTCTACTTGATCCACGTCTGACTCCGCGAACCCATAATGTTTCCACACTACTGAAGTTTTTTTTACCTCTCTTTTCAACCAACAGCAGTCACTCTCCTCTCCAAATAACTTCTGCTTAGCTTTCCGAGCTTCCCTCGGGTCCTCTTAATCAGCGGTCCCCAACCCCCGGGCCTCGGACCGGTACCGGTCCGTGAGTCGTTTGGTACCAGGCCGTGAGAGTTGAGGCTCAGGTGTGAAATGTGTGGTTTTCAGGGTTTTTATCGGTTTTCAGCGTTATTTTGTTATCGTTTTTATCGTTTACTCGGTTTTCCTGGGTCTTTTCACGTGTGTTATGAATAAATCTTCTTTTTTTCGGTACCGGTACTAGTTTTATTTTGTTGTATTTATCCGCGACACCTTAACCCTAGAACACTATCGCTATAAATAGTAACACGATCAATAATGCCGGGTGATTTTTACCCGATATAATATAACCAATGAAAAGTAATCAAATATATCAAAATATGACAACACATGACAAATTAGAGTGGTCTTCTTTTACTTTCAACTGTGCCATGTCTAACAAAATGAAAAATAAAACTCCTAAAACAAAATAATGACTCTGAAAAGCTGGTCTTTGGTCCACCCATTCCTGGGACATTTGAGACTTCCCTGGTGATGGCACAGGCTCCTCGACACGCAAACAGCTGCAGGAGAGAGAAATCGTGTAAATGTATTTTCTCGGGTGTAAATCACGCAGCGATAGTGTTCTAGGGTTAAAGGCTGGTCCGTGAAAATATTGTCGGGCATAAACCGGTCTGTGGCGCAAAAAAGGTTGGAGACTGCTGCTCTTAATTGTTGTGACACGTGTTCGAAATGCAGAGAGGTGCGCTCGATTTGCCACACGGAGCAGCGCGAGAGTAAAGCACGAGTGAGGGGCTAATAATCGGCTCAGTCATTTTTAATGATCATTGAAAGCCCAGATCGTAATCATGATTAAAATTTGATTAATTGAGCAGCCCTAACTATAAATATAAAAATACATGCACTGTGTATACGACACATTGCTTAACTGTAACTTCCTATAGTCTTTTGTGTTTCCCATGCTACACCACCACATATGCTCCCATCTGTCCTCCATAGGCAGACTGCTGCCACTAGAAACTTTTATCTGAAGTGTTTGCAAACAGTGTTACACACAGTATTCTATAAATATGTTTTACATTAGCTCGGCTGATAATGTAATTCTTGATTTAGCAGACACTGAGATTCAGATGGATTATTTGCTAACAAAGAATGAGAAATCCTTTTTGTTGTACACGTGATAGACTGAAGGATTTGACGAGGAATATCGACCATCATTTGAGAAAATCAAAGCTGTTAAATTTAGCGTAGTGTCATTTATTTTTACCACATATAAAAAATGCTGTTACACTACACAGTAGCCCTTTGAGACAGTCTTCACTGAGTTAATAAAGTAATGGTAGTACCTTTTTACACAGAGCTGCAGTGCTTATGCTGTATTTGTCCTGGTCTAGTATGCAAGAGACAGTAAAAACCAGACAGCCTGTAGATTTCCCCATTATTATGAGTGGAAATATAGAACCTTTCAAGGTAATCCTCTCGTGCATCTCTGGGCTGTCTTCAATTGGCTGCTTTGTTTTTAAGATCAGTCCGTGGAAGTTCCATTGTATTTGTACTTGTAATGAATGCTTTGGTGCTCCTGTAAAGCAGTCATTCGATGCTCCTGGTCTCAGTCTCTTGCCTGGCACACAACTGTCAGAGTTAGTAAGATCACATTCTTCCAGTGAAAACTGCTGGAAACCTAACTTTCATCCCCAGTGACGAGGTAGAGATTTTGCCACAGACAGGAAACTGGTCAGAGTCTCCTAAGACCCTCCAAACAGAGCAGCTGCACTGGAAGCTGTGTAGACATGCCCAAGGAGATTATGTTGAACAGGAGCCTTACCTAATTTAAGTTGGACACGGCTTTTTGATTTTCATAAGCCTGTTCCTGGATTGTCTTTTGGGCACATCTTGGATATAGGATCATACCATAATAATAATAATAAAAAGGCATGTTTACATTTAGTTACTCTTTCTTTCACTCTTGTTCTCTCTCAATTTTCCTTTATTTGCTCAGATGTGTCTATCAATGCACCAGATGAGCAGTCTATCATTACATATGTGTCTCAGTTCCTGGAGCACTTCCCTGGTATCGAAGAGGTATGAAAGATCCCTTACCTAGACAAAATCAGTGAATTGGAATTGAATTGTATTTTGACTAAGCAGTCATTTGAAAACTGATATTTCCCTGTTCCCGTCTCAGCCAGAGGAGCCCTGCCAGTTAATTGAACGAAGTGTCTCTATGGGCCGACTCAACTTCCGCGACAGTGACTCTGACCACATGAGTAAAGGTACTCGCCGAAGCAGAATAAGGGAGACGTCCTATATGTTTCAGAAGGACTGTGCCCAACCCCCACCCAAAATCTTAATTTCCTCTGTATCGGAAGACAGAAGCATGATGCCACCTTCCTTCAGGGTTACGGCAACTCGATCGTGGTCCAGCGATGACATTTTGACAGATTCTCCCCACACAGATGACCCCATAAAACCGGTGGAAGAAATCTTAACCAACAATGATGACCCACAGCTGTCTTATACTCACTCGCCCACCAGCTCATCAGTACCCGAGTCTGTAAACACAGAGTCAGTAATGGATGACTCTGCAATCAGCTCACCGGACTCTTGGGTGGAGAGTGAGCTTGCCGTGGCAGGGGAGAAGGATGGTGAGAGCCAAAGTTGCTTGTGTGATATTGGAACAGCTTGGGATGTGTACCGTGCGACTCCTGTGGAAGTAACTGCTATTGATGAAGGATTTATCCCATCCATAGAAGAAAGAGCCGCTGATGAGCAGTCACTGAGTGAGTGTTGTGTTGATGAAGGGATTTACTCTTTGAGCTCACTGGAGAGCATGCAGGACAGATTCCAGGGGCATGCTAAGAAAAGGGAAGTGCGAGTAGCTGAAGTGGAAGATTCAAAACTTGAAAGAAGCAACAAGGACTTGGAAACGGAGCAGGTACCTGAGCAGATCAATACTGAGGTTATAACACAGCTAGAGTCTGAATCCCTAAAAGAGAAGGAGCAAGAATCTTCAGCTGAAGTGAGCGACTTTGGTGCTGAAGATATCCTTGAACCTCAAATACTGAGCTCCAACACATCCAGCGACTATTGTGAAGAATCTGTGAAAGAGAATATTATAGAAGACGGTATTCACAGAGATGAGAAATGTGTGAAGAAATCTGTGGATGCACAGAACCACAAAGGAGAAACTAACAGTCAAAGTGAATTTCTGCAAGACATAAATGTCTCTGAGGAGGTTGAATTGGAAACTGAATGCCATAAAACAGACTGCTGTGGTTCTTTAGAGAACAAAAAAGAACCAGAAATGTTAAAGGGCAGGAATGAAGTACTTGTAGAAACACAAGATGAAGCAAGTGAAGGACTTTTAAAAGACAGCCAAGACTCTCAGGACACAAATAATTCTGTACAAATTACTAAAGCTTTAGAAAACACCTCTTCTACCAACACAGAGGAAGTATTAACAACAAGTCAGGATCCAAGCATAGGCATGAATATTCCTTCCATCTCTATTGTCAGTGTGCCAGAAGAACAGGATGATACAAATTGTAACCAAGAAGAACACGGTACTGCTGATGAAAATCTCAGCCAGCCATTGGTGTTTGTAAGCGAGGTGACCGACATGTGTGTCAACAGTACTGCAAACCCAGGTGAAAAAAGCTCTACCTCCAATAAAGACGATGAAATTATTGCTGAGGGTCTGTTTGAAAATGCTAAAGCCACATCTTCAGGAGAATTAATGGATCCAGAAAATCAGCATTTAAATGATATAAATGAACACAATCTATCATCAAATGAATACGTGCAAGGTCAGATTGAAATAAGTGAAGATGGTGATGAATGCAAGCCTCCTCTTGATGATTCTCAGGGAGAAACTAACTTTTCTACAGAGGCTGAAACTCATATAGTGGATATTGAGCATGCTGTAAATTCCACTGATCCACCTGATATACATGAGAGCAAACTAGCTGACACCTTTTGTAGCAGCGACATAGCCAACACACAGCTTAGTACACTGGATCCATTCAACACCGAACCAAGTGATGAGATAGGGACGTTGCGCTCTGAACCAGCTACCGTGTCCAGAAACATGGACGTTTTGTTTTATACGGACTTTGATCGAGGTTCTCCAACAGAGGATCTGGTTGGTGACCCTGTTGAGCCCATGGATCTGTTCTACCCTGACAAAGAAGAGCTCATGTTTACAGACCAACCTGACACTGAAGCACAAACCTGGCCCTCTGTTTTGAGTGTCTCTGCTCTGCAGCCAGCACCACCTTCAGACATTTTACCAGATGACCAACAATTCGATCCGCTGGGTGAAGACTTCAGAGAAGTGAACTTGATACAGGAGCACGATGAGGTAAATGTGAACCTGTTTCACTTTCTTGGAGCTTAAAGGTCAGTAACACTGTTGCGTTGCAAGTTTTCAGGAGCATTTTCTGTTGTTAGTTTGTCTTTTCTCTTGCTATTGCTCTTAAGGTATGTACCGCTGCAGCAGTCCAAACATACACAACTCGTCATTGTCTCTAGCCTTCAAAATGTGAAACACATGAGTTCTGCTGACTTTATATTGACCATGTCTCATATTTCGATAGTGGAAAAGTTATTTCGCTGTAATTATATTTAGCATTTTATCACCTAGCCCTGCCTTCAGCTTGTTTGGCAAGTTTCTCAGAGACATTACTGATACATTAAGTGGTTGATGATTTTCACACAATGAGCAGGACAGAAGCAATGATATGTTAAAGTGTGACATTTTTTTCTGTACTTTTTATTCTGTTAAAATATCTATTTTTATCCTATTAGGTGATCACAAAGACCACCCAAGAGACAAAGAATGTATTTGGATCCCAGCAGCACTGCTTGTTGCCTGGAGTGAAGCTATGTAAGCCCTTAGGAGATGCTGATGTTCTAGCAGACAGGAGGGATCCCAGTGAGGCTGAGCAACAGAAGCCAGTCTCTGCCAGGGAAAACACAGAGCCTGTGAGGTAGGCTTTCTATTCTTAGTATACACTGAGAAGCACACTTTACCCAGGGGGAAAGCAATGTTGTGGCAAATGATGGGATTCTTCTGACCCAGCCTTTCAGTTAGACATTTCTATAAATGTCCTGAAAAGTGGAGGCTGTAGGAAATTAAAGGAAGGCAGTATGAGACGGACAAGACTGTGACTTGAGAATTAAAGACATTAAAGTGAAACACTTTCTTCTGTGCTTTCTAGCTAACATTCACACACATTTATCAGAGTATGAATGTGTTGGGGTTAGTATCTTGCCCAAGGATATTTGGCCTGCAGACTAGGGGGTGCCAGGAGTTGAACCACCAACTTTCCCTATCAGCAGATGACCTGCTCTACCTCCTGAGCTACAGCCACAGCTGGACCAATCTCACTTTTAAAAAATACATAGCAGAAAATAAAGGAAAAAAAAATAAAGGATCTTTTTTAATGTTTAAAGCCTTTTTATATTCTTCAGTTCTGCCTGACCCTTAAGTATTAGTAGAATCAGAGCTTGGTTCTGTCTGGTTCTTTGTTTTGTTTTAGTGTTTTTACTGTAAACCTGAAGTTTCTTGAGCCAGAATGTTGGAGCAGCTTAGTGTTGCTTTCATGCCAGTACTTATTCTGTGATTCCAGAGGCTTGAAAAAGTAATTGTTTTTGTTATTTCCTGGCTTTACTGTCTCCTGTTGAGAATGAAAGTGATAGATTTTTGTTTCGTCAGGAGCAGTGGAGGTTCCAGCAGACAAGGTGAAAGCCATATCCCACCAGTTCTCCGTCACAGAAAGGGGGCTCATTGCCCCGAGTCAGTGGTGAGTTTGATGCTCCTTTCCCTCCCACAGAGATGTTAAAACAATGAGTACCACTGTATATTGAGAGTGTGCGACTGGTATTTTCACAGGACAGTCGGAGAGCTGTAACGACAAAAGCTGACCATGATGACTTTGATTTTTGGTAAGAGCATTTCCTTCCCTGATTTACAGTCAGGTCCATAAATATTGGGACATCGACACGATTCTAACGTTTTTGGCTCCATACACCACCACAATGGATTCCAAATGAAACGAACAAGATGTGCTTTAACTGCAGATTGTCAGCTTTTATTTGAGGGTGTTTACATCCAAATCAGGGGAATGGTGTTGGAATTACAACAGTTTGCATATGTGCTTTCCACTTGTTAAGGGACCAAAAGTAATGGGATAGAATAAGAACCATAAATCAAACTTTAATTTTTTAATACTTGGTTGCAGTCAGTCACAGCCTGAAGTCTGGAACACATAGACATCACCAGATGCTGGGTTTCATCCCTGCTGATGCTCTGCCAGGCCTCTACTGCAACTGTCTTCAGTTCCTGCTTGTTCTTGGGGCATTTTCCCTTCAGTTTTGTCTTTAGCAAATGAAATGCATGCTCAATCCGATTCAGGTCAGGTGATTGACTTGGCCATTACAAAACAGTCCACTTCTTTCCCTTCAAAAACTTTGGTTGCTTTTGCAGTTTGCTTTGGGTCGTTGTCCATCTGCAATGTGAAGCACTGTCCAATGAGTTTTGAAGCATTTGTCTGAATATGAGCAGAAAATATTGCCTGAAACACTTCAGAATTCATCGTGCTGCTTTTGTCAGCAGTCACATCATCAATAAATACAAGAGAACCAGTTCCACTGGCAGCCATACATGCCCACGCCATGACACTTCCACCACCATGCTTCACTGATGAGGTGGTATGCTTAGGATCATGAGCAGTTCCTTTCCGTCTCCATACTCTTCTCTTCCCATCACTCTGGTACAAGTTGATCTTGGTCTCATCTGTCCATAGGAGGTTGTTCCAGAACTGTGGCGGCTTTTTTAGATGTCATTTGACAAACTCTAATCTGGCCTTCCTGTTTTTGGGGCTCACCAAAGGTTTACATCTTGTGGTGAACCCTCTGTATTCACACTGGTGGAGTCTTCTCTTGATTGTTGACTCTGACACACATACACCTACCTCCTGGAGAGTGTTCTTGATCTGACCAACTGTTGTGAAGGGTGTTTTCTTCACCAGGGAAAGGATTCTTTGATCATCCACCACAGTTGTTTTCCGTGGTCTTCCGGGTCTTTTGGTGTTTCTGAGCTCACCGGTGCGTTCCTTCTTTTTGAGACGCCTGATGTTTTTGCTGTGTCTCTGATGGGTTTGTTTTGTTTTTTTTCAGCCTAATGATGGCTTGCTTCACTGATAGTGACACCTCTTTGGATCTCATCTTGGCAGTTGACAGCAACAGGTTCCAAATGCAAACAGCACACTTGAAATGAACTCTGGACCTTTTATCTGCTCATTGTAATTGGAGTAATGAGGGAATAACACACACCTGCCCATCTAACAGCTGAGAAGCCAATTGTCCCATTACTTTTGGTCCCTTGAGAAGTGGGACGCACATTTGCAAATGTAAATACCCTCAAATAAAAGCTGACAATCTGCAGTTAAAGCACATCTTGTTCGTTTCATTTGGAATCCATCGTGGTGGTGTATGGAGCCAAAAATGTTAGAATTGTGTCCCAATATTTATGGACCTGACTGGAGTTGTTTGTAACACTCGAGCCTTTAACTGTGATGTAGGTTTACCGTGTTGCCAAGTTTGTAACAGTAGCTGCTGAATTGAAGTAACTTCAAATTATGTTTTTGTGAGCAAACAGCACTCGAGTTAGATTTATACGTGGCACGGGAAGGACAGACGTCTTCATTTCTCTGCAGCTTACAGATTAGCAGGAGAACCTACGTTTGGATGTACCTGTGAAGACTACACAGACTTCCTTTGAATGAAATCACTACGTATCTAGTCCATGCAACTTGTTTTTGTAGTAAATATAACAAAAAATTACAACATGGTAAATGCTGAAATCTGTTGCTGTCAGAAAAATGTCATTTGTTACTGGACATGACTTTTGTAACACAGCAGACATCTTGTTGTAACAGACAGGAAGGCACATTCAAATTTCCGTTCCATCTGTGTGAGCTAATTCCAGCACGGTTGTAGTGTGCAGTCTGGTTCAGCATCATAGCTTTGCCTCAAATGTGGGTTTCTTCTATGTTAAATTGTCTGCAATGAAAACAGCTGCTTGAGTTAATATAGCGAGAATGTGCTGCAATACTGAAAATGTTATGAAGAGCACAAGTGTGTGAACTAGCCGAAGAGTGCAGCTCAACCACCAATTAAATCAAATGAGCTCAAACACTGTGCAAAGAGAAAGTAAAGTTGCACTTGTCTCTGTATGTGTAGGTGGAGGGAGAACTGGGAGCTACGTGTGCTGCTGCTGCTATGGTTACTGCTCTACTGTTTCTGGGTGTTGCCTCAGATCGACCTGAAGACACTGCCCAACATGCTGCTGAACCGCTGAACGCACACACACACGCACAAGCACAGCTTCTCTGAGCTATGAGGAAAAATAAAAAACTTTAGGTTTTTTAACATGCACATGCTCATACAGCCAACTGCCACCTTTTTATGAATCTACATTAAGTGAAGATATTTAAAACATGTATAATTTAAAACTACAAGAGCTTGTTTTCTGTGTTTTGGTTTTTAGCTTCTAGCGTGGCTTAAGCAGTTTATGTGAGAGTGTAAAGGTCACTTGGGGAGAAAAAACATTGCAGTCTTTTTAGAAAAAGATCACACTTATATGAAAATGAAGTTAAAAATTTAAAGATCGAAATTTTACTGGTTTAAAATAAACAAACCAGATTCTGAAAAGGTTGGGACACTGTGTAAAATGTAAGAAAAACCTAAACAGAATTCTGTAATCACACAAACCAAAATTTGAAATTCTTCTTGGAATGAAGAGGAGCTTGTTATCAGCACTCAGTTTTTAAATTAATACATCTGCTAGAAGATTCTGGGGTAGCACTGGCGGTATAGTTTTTATGAGGCCTGCTGTCATCATGCACCCGACTGATTTTTAGATGAGGCTGGAATCCTAATTTGATTTGATATCTAAATTTAATTATTTACTTCTAACCTAAGAACAACAAAATGTAGGTGTAAAAAGTGAAGATAAAAATGTCAGATCTGAATCCATGATCTGTTTTGGATAAGTAGACTCTGACATGGTTTGCTGATCTGTTGCAGAGCCTATCATCTCAGCGATTAAGGTTCTGGGTTGACTCGACACTAATTTAGCTGCTTTTACAGTGTAAAATGTGTCTAGGCTCAGACGCTGAAATTCAGATACCAAAATGTTGTTTGACATAATTCAGAATAATAATGACTTAATCTGAGTCTGTGCACACAATGTAAATGTTCAGAACCTGCAGATAGTCCATGTTTAAGAACAACTCTAAAATATATATAATATAAAATATATAGTTTGAGTGTCAATGTCGTGATATGCTGTGCGGCAGGCAGGACCCTGGAGACAAAAGGATAAACTCAAAAGGATGTTTACTCCTGGATGTCACGGAGACAAAGCTGGGCTCAAGGCAGAAGTGCAAAACTAGGAGACAGCAGAGAAAACACAGAGCGTGGGAGCATGGACAACAAAACATGAACTGAAGAAAACTGAGACGACTGAATGGCAAAATAAGACAGGAAGTCATGAAAACACCTACACTGAGGGAACGGGGAAGGCTAAGAAGAATAAGTATAAACCGAATCACCAAAAGCAGAATGATAATAAAAGATAGACATTAATTGAAGCTTGTTTATTAAATTATAAACAAAAACCCAGAAACTTCAGGACATAATCCAAACATAATTACAAGAACACTGAAAATATAGATTTAAAAAAAAATTAACTGAGGAAAAAGGACAACAAACTGAAAACACTGACTCCAGGAACCATGACACTTAAAGTCATCTCAGCCCCACCTAGTGTTCACACAAATTACATGCGCTCCAAGATCCAAATGTGACACGTTTTTCGTCAGTGTGACAGCTGACAATATTTCCAGTGTGCAACACACAGTAAATGTTTTCAGGAAATTTGCTGACAGCCTGACAGGATTATTGCCCAGGGTCAAAGATTTAGAAAGATGGTGAGTATAGATCTGACTTTGAGTTTGTTAACCCTGAGATGAGGGAAACTTTATTATCAACTCAGAGTTTTAGCTAAGCCTGCTTCCCAGAAGCTCATAGTGTTCATACAAACTGCCATCAATTTCAAGATGAGCCAATATTTTTCTTAAAATAATTCCTAGTTTAAACCTTTAGTATATTTTCAGTTTTTTTCAAATTGTGAATAAAATATGGGTTTGTGAGATTTGCAAATCATTGATTTCTGTTTTGAAACACATTTTGCACAGGAACCAAAAAAAGCTACATTTCAAAAACACATAGTATCTTTGAGTTTTACATGACTGCAAAAGATCCTGCAACTTTATTCTTGAAATTTTAGTGCACTCATATTAGTCTTAATATTAAAATAAATGTATTAACTTTCACAAAAAAGGGTTATAGATTAAAAGTTTTAATAGAAAAATAAAGGCTTTTTTGTTTTGTACAAATAAGTCCTATTTATAAAGGCTGAAGAAGAAAGCTGCAGTCGTGCAAGTAAAACTGTAACAACATCTATGTAGGTGTATGCTACAATGCATTTTTAAATACATTTATCAGACATTTGTTTTTAAGGCTTTATGCATTTCACATGTCTAATGTATCAAAACATTAGATACTATTTAAAAATCATTAAATTATTACATTAAAACACATCATCCCCATACATTAATTGCGTTGTTGTAACCTGTCCTGCCTGCCACATCCACAGTTGGTGCATTGTAATGTACATCTCCACAGATGAGTCCAT
The DNA here is from genome assembly GCF_900408965.1 of Simochromis diagramma. Classification (NCBI taxonomy): domain Eukaryota; kingdom Metazoa; phylum Chordata; class Actinopteri; order Cichliformes; family Cichlidae; genus Simochromis; species Simochromis diagramma. Next base: position 2,713,157 of record NW_024387170.1, read on the forward strand.
GCAATCAGAAAAACTTGACAGGCATGGAGATGTCCGCGTGAACCCATGCACTCACTGTGTGAGAAAAATGTCACTTGAAGCAGATCCTGCTTCAAGCAGATCCTGCTTAATGTGACCTTTTGTCCACCACTGCTATATAGACCTTGTCACATATTATTAGAAACCTTTATTCAGGTGTCAAGCTCCATAACAGCATTATGCTGTTTTGCATCATAGATGTGATGACCTTAATAAACAGTGAAGGTTTTGAGTTACTAATATTTACAGTTAAGTTTTCATTTTAATTTGTAGTTGTAATTTTTTTTTCTAATGAATCCTTCTCTATTGAAATGCCATTGTGTGATGAAAATGAACTTGTAATTTGACAAATTATAAATAATTATAAAAATGAAAGTGTGTTGGTAAAATCAAGCATATTTTCTCTCTCAAAAGGCTTTTTCTTTTCACATTTTCCCATGTAGAGATGCAGCTTTGTTCTTTAAATCCAAACTTCATTGTATGTTAGACAATTATGACTATTACTATTAATAACATCTTTAATCAGAAAATGGCACATTTCTTAAAATATTACATTCATATTTTTATTCAACTGTGGCCTTGATATTTTGTTGCATATGTGCTTACAAATGCACTACTATATTTTTGTGGTTCATCATAACTGTACAGTAGACTTGATTTGTACACAAAAATATATACTATGGATAACTGAATGCAAAATGTAAAGCCATCTAAACCTGATGAAGATTTTACGAAATAATGAGGGTGTTATCAAGAAGTTCTTCAAATCTGGTTCAAGGAGAAGGTGTCCTTGAAGGATATATGAACTCAATTTAAACCAAAAAGTTTTTTTTTTTTTTAGGTTTTTTTTAAAAAAAATATATATTGATTTCAGAATGTTTTTGATGGCACTTTGAAAAAATTGTAGGACAATATATGTCAAAATTTTGGAATACTGAGCTTTCATACCAGCACTATGAAGGAAGAATTTTGAGTCTTTTGCACTTTTTAAGAAGGAACACAAACTGCCAAAGATAGTGTTGGAAGTGCAAACAGAAATGACACAACTCACCACAGGCCCAATAATGGAGTCTTGTTTTCAACACACATAAAGTCACATATTTCTTGTGTAGTAAAGCATCACCCCATCTCCATGTTGTATAATATTAGGCAGAATATGAATTTGTAATGTTTTATGCCTCATAAGATGGATCAATGGATTTATTAAAACATTTATGATAAAGACATGTTTTATGTGTTTAAGCTATGCTTTAGCCTGTCCAAGCCTGCTACTGAAAAAGAATGCTTTACACTGAAATATCTTTCTATGTGTTATTTTTGAACAATGTCTGTAATGAAGCAATATGACAAAAGGATAACAAACATCTGTTGTTCTGTCATCCATGCCATCAGAACAAACCTACTTACTGACTATTGGTTAAAGTATTGTGCATTTGAAAAATACATAAACACAAGTCTTGCTTCGACATAATGAATGGTAAATAGACTGATTCTTATATGGCACTGTTCTCTTCTCCCGGAGCATCAAAGTGCTTTATACGACATGCCTGCTTCACCGATTCATACAAGCACTCTTTCAATGCAGAAGTGATGTAACATTCACACACATTCATACTCGCATCAACTTGAGGTTAGTATCTTACCCAAGGATATTTGGCATGCAGATGGAGCAGCCAGGAATCGATCACCACCAACCTTCCGATTAGTAGAAGACTTGCTCTACCTTCTGATTTACAGCCACCCCAAACCAGCCATTCATTCCAGCTGAGTGCAAATGTGGTCATCGTCAAATCTAAAAAATTATTTATTTTACATTGGGGCAGAATAATCCTCTGATCTATGCAACGAACCAAAGGGTAGTCAACCCCTAAGGTTGAAGCAAGAAGAGGAGAGGAGCGCAGAGAATCGCCTGTCCTGGAAGATTAGTTGTTTAACTGTAAAGAAGGTAAAAAGCCCTAGTCTGAGCACAAAGGTGGAAGCAGGAAACAACCAGAATGGGGATTGGGGGAGGCTGGAAAATAATGAGAGGTCTGAGAGAATTAGCTTTAATAATAGCCTGTAATTTTTATACTTTGACAAGTGCCCAAACACAGCAGTCATCCCATATATGGCCCACCCGTTAAAGGGGGACAGAGGGTCCAGAGAGGGAAAGAAGCACGATAACTAAGAGAACTGACAAAAATTAAAGGTTTCTGGTGTCGCTCCCCTGTCAGCACCTCAAAGAACTGTTTCCGGTCGCTACTCCTGTTCCCAGGGCAGCTGAGGCGCCACTGGTCCTCAGACCCGTGTATGTTTTCTGGGTGGAAACAGAGGGCGTCCAGGCAGTACCTGTGCCAGTCCTGGCTCCCAGGGTCAGGGTAGCCGCGACCCAGCCTTCTCCTGCACCCTTACCTACTCCTCAGGCTCCTGCACCCATGCCGGTTCCTAGGGTGAGGCCAGCCAGGGTACAGCAGAGCTCCGCACCTGTACCAATCTTTCGGGTGGGGATGGCTAGTGTTCGGCAGGCGTCTGCACCTGTTCATGTCTGAGCTACAGGCTCAGCCAGACATGTCCAGCATCCTGCACCCATCTGCAGCTGCCTTGCCACCATCTGGTCCAGCTCCATCTCCAAAGCAAAGCAAAGGGTGGATATTTTGAAGAATCTAAAATATAAAACTTTTTTGAGTAATTTCACACCGCTGATATTTGCTGCTCTTGGGAGGTAATTACTGAAATAAGCTAACTGCATCCTTGTAATATATATTAGTGCAATATTAGTAGACCACCCAAAAAAATCCCACTAGCATGGGTGTATGTATCAAAATGATGAATAAATTGCAACCAATTGAGTTAATTGACTATTTTATTTCCTCAGAAATAAGAAGTGGCGGAGCATTACTCCATTGCCTTCTGGCTGCACTACACCCCTGTGGTGAGGTGACATCTTTTTTGTAGGGATGCACCGATACCGTTACCGAGTACTTAATAAAAACATGATTTAAATTTACAGGTAACAGCTTTAGTCATATAATTTAACAAAAAAACAAGGGACTAGTTTGGAATTAAGAACATTTATTTAAAATGAAAAGCATGTTGTATCCAACATATTACAGAATAAATAATTATTAAAAAAAATGTAAACAGTGACAGCGCAACTCAAGTATTTTTTTCAGTTTGTTATAAACTCTGCCGCTTTGGACAACACAAGGGGCATTAATAAACATCTTTGCTATTTAGTGCACAATATTTGAATAAACTAACAACCACCAACATAGAACTGTGACAGTCAGTGCAACTGAGGTAGGTATTAACATCAAGTCTAAGACGACTCACTTAATGGAGCATATTTAGAAAAAGTGAGTGGCAGGGTTTTTTTTAAAAGAAAAGTAGCTGTTATGGCCCTGTCCATAATCTGTTTTGGTGGCTGTTATTGTCTGTGTCTTTAAGTCTTGGCAGGCCCCGGATTGGATGAGCTGACGGCTGCCGATTGGTCCGCTGATCATGTGGTCGTATTCAAAATCCATCACCAGCAGTTGTCCCGGGGCAGCCACTGACAGCAGCAGCAGACTTGACCCTGGCCTCCAAAACCTGAGACATTTGTGTGACTTTCTGAGTTCTGTATATAGTGTGTACATTAGTTTTCATTGTAAATAGCACTGGAACAGAAGGGGTGAGCTGCCTTATTGTTTTCCTTGCACTGTTTTCTCCTGTTTATTTCAATTAGGGAGTTAGGTGTAGCGCTTGTCTTTTGTTTGACGTTTGATTTCACATAGGGTTTTAGATAGCACCTCCTCCTGACTTAGCTTGTTTTGTTTGTTATTTTGGCCTTTGTTCACCCCGGAGCTTCATTTTTGCAGTGTAGAAAAATAAACCACCATTCACTAAGAAATTGGTTTTCCCTCTGTGTATGGTTTTGGGGACCAATGCGGGGCAATCTTTTCAAACTTACGTTGCGTTCCTGTACCCCTAGACTGGGGCGTAACAGTAGCTTTTCTGCATTATCAGCAGTCAGCCTGGTTCTGTTTTCATCTATAATGTGTGACACTGAGCTAATAAGCCTGTCACTTTCCACACTGCTACATGGGGCTGAGAGGTATTTATGGGCAATTTTAGCCAAAGTGGGGAACCTGATTTTGTTGACACCCCAGTACTTCAGAGGACTGTCTTCACGAGGGCTTGGGGCCTCTCTGAGGTATGTGTCGAGCTCAATGGCAGCACCTGCTACCAGCGGCTGTGGTGCCTGGGGCTGCTCCTTAGCGATTTCTTCAAATACAGTGTCCAGACTGCTGCTAGTGCTGGCCTGGGCCTTGAGGAACAGTTTAGCAGGAGGTTCTGCAGCTCCTGCTTCAGGTGCAGCTTGGCCTCCGGAGGAGTGTTGTTGGAGAAGAAGCGATCTTTATACCTGAACAAAATTAATGAATGTATTAATATGTGGAAAAATAGGACTGATTTTAGTTTCCCCTAAACCATTGTCACAAATGCCAGCCATTTGGCTTTCTGGTAGTAATAAGGGAAATATATTTCATATTATATATATATTGCATACTTTTGTATTTGTGTATTTTAGTTACAAAAATATAATATTTCAGATGGAAATTAATCTTACATTTAGTACTGTAGTTTATCATTGAATACCTATAGCACACAGACTTTACCTTGGGTCAAGTATGGTGGAGATGAAATACAGTTGGTTGGTCTCGACGTCACTGAAGCGCTTCTTGACAGCTGCCAGTAAGGTTGCTTTCATTGTCTTGACGCCGTGGTCCTCGTCTGTTTCTCTGTTTAGAAGTCTTACTAGCACAGTCACAGCTGGGACGACATCAGAGGCTAATGCGTCGTAGCTGCTCACTCTTTTAGTTAGTTCCTCAAAGGGGGCGAGGATGGCAACAGTCTTTTTCATAAGAGCCCATTGGTGAGCGGTGAGATAGTCAGGGAGTTCATGTTCAGACACATGCTCTATGAGGGACTGGAGCATGTAATACGTGCTGTTCCAGCGCGTCTGTACGTCCTGCTGCAGTCTCTTTATTGGCTGGTTGAGCTGTCCCTGAATGTCCTCGAGGCGGGAGTAGGCTAAGACGGAATGTTTAAAATGCCCAACTATTTTCCGCCCCACTGCTATAGCATCAGCTATGCTCCTCTGTGCTAATAAGCCCTCGTGAACTTGTGCGCGACACACGGCAGACTTGGGAGCCCTGCGTTATTCATGGATTTTATCATGTTTTTGGCATTGTCACCAAGCACAACATGTACTGATGTTTTAGGTATACCCCATGTCTGGAGCATTTCCGCAAACACATGCACTATAGCCTGGCTGGTGTGCGATCCGCGGAATTGTTTTGCATGTAATATGGCTCGTTGTGGCGTGAAACTCTTGTCTATCCACTGGGAGGTTAGGCTAATTAGTGACACGGGGCTAACACTGCTTGTCCAAATATCTGTGGTGAAACTAAACGCAGAGGAGGCTTCCAGTAGGCTGTGGATATGTTTTCTCACGAGCCACTAAACTCGTGTAGTTTAGGCAGCTCCGTGTTAGTCATGTAGCGGCGGCTTGGACATCATATCTGGGCTCCAGAACATGGAGGAGATGCAGGAATCCGACACTTTCTACCTCCGAGAGTGGCTGGTCACTCAATGCAATGTACTTGATAATTGTCTGTGTTATTTTCACAGCACATGGATTGTCTCTGGACATTTTCTCTCGTCTTGCAAGAGTTTGCTGCAGCGTGGGTTGTGTTGGTTTAGAAGCGTGGGTAAACTCTTTGTACTCATTGTCGTGTTGGGATTTTAGGTGCTTGATTAAATCACTTGTGTTAAATGCGCTACCTTTTGAACTTCCTCTGGACAATTTTGCTGAGCACAATTTGCAGTCGGCCTTTGTTTTGTCGTCTTCACTCACTTTGAAATAGTTCCACACGGCTGACATGTCTCGCCTCGCCTTCTCCCTGCTGTGAGCTGCAGCCGGGGCCTGGGGGCGGGCACTCTGCGCCTGTGATTAACCCCTTACACGCCGCTCAAATATAGACATTTCTCAGAGTGTGGAATCGGTCCCCGGTATTGGGGGACTTTTAAGGAGTACAAGTACTTTAGAAAATGTGGTATCGAGGCCGATACCAGGTACCGGTATCGGTGCATCCCTAATAATTACTTACTCTTTTCAGTCACTATCCACAACAGCCAATTAGTTTTACTTGGCTTATTACACCCACAATTTAGTTGCTCTAACACACTGGGACAGATCACACACCGCCTCTTTGTCTACAACAGCAAATTGACACTGAGAATTCAAACAACTTGGGAAACAGACGATTTAGATAAGCTCCAATATGCACACTTTGATTTAACAGGTGGTGCTTACCTTTATTTTAAAATGACCCGGGTCTCTGTTCGCTTTGCTGGTTGACCCCCCAAACCGCTTAATCTGTCTTTCTTAGCCTAGTATTGGAATCCCGGACGAGCCCCCAATTGTTAAATATCAACACTTCACAGAGTTCTTTTGATTCCTCAGAGGCATCCGATGGAAGACAAAACACTGCTCACGTCACGGTTCTGGGTCATTTCGACCCAGCATTTTGAGTTCTTATCTTTTGGTTTGATTTTGTATTATGGGCTATTCTTAATCTCTGGTTGTGTCTTGTTGATTATTATTATTCTTCGTCTGTTTCAGTTAAGGGTTTTGTTCTTGTACGCTCGTGTTTAGTATAGCTTTAGTCCTGTGTTAAGTCTGCGTCTTTGTGAATTGTTTCCTGTTTTACTTTGAAAGTCGGTGTCCTTTGTCAATGTATTGAGTTTTTCTTCCTCCTGGTCTTGTCATTTCTGATTACTCCCAGCTGTGTTCTCCTCCTGTGCCTAGTTCCCCTTGTTATCCCTCTGTGTATTTAAGCCCCGTGTTTCTCTTTGTCAGTGTGGCGTCGTCTGTGTTTCGTCCCTCAGGTCATGTCAAGTGTTTTTTTTCAAGATTCTTTGCCGGTCACGTTTTTAGTGTTTATTTCAAGTCAAGGTTTTCTCATGCATCTGCACCGAATCTTGTTCATAGTCCTCATAACCATAGTCTCCCTAGTTTTCATAGTTAGTCATACTGTTCTCCAGTTCAGGTTCTAGTTAAGTTTAATCTCTGTCCCGGCTGTTTTTGTCATGTCATTGTTTCAGCCACAATAAAAGCTCGCTTTTCGTTTGAGATTCAGTTTCGTCTCCTCATCTGTGTCCGCACCTGGGTCCACCTCACTCTCTCCACTCGGTCTGCCCCGCAGACTGTGACAGCTCAGTAGACCACTTAACACTTTATTTCGCTTTCACAGTACTTCTAGAAGGGAGATGCGTCCTGCATGACACATTGCTGTGGTTCTCAAAATGGTGATGCGGGCTTAACAGTTTTATTACAGAAGCTCTCTCATTCTAGTCTAAACAACAGTGTCTCAGTAACTTTCCACTAGAAGATGGTCCCCTGTTATCTACTTTTTCCCAGGCAAGCGTGAGCAAGAGTCTACAGCATTCCACTCCCCAAGGACACAGTCTAATGCCTTTATTTTTCAGGGCTGTGTCCACTTAATACTATACTATATAACTTTATAACACTTATTAATAAAAGCATAGCATTATTGAGGCACTTCAAATAATTTTATCTCAACAGGGCAGAGTTTCAGTCTTGAAAGGGGTCCGTTCGGCCACACGAAAAACACTTTTAACATCACTGTCCATGGAAACTACTTAAAAGTTCATAATCAGTTTCAGCCACACAAGACCTAGCCAAAGCATGGAAACATTCTCAAAAAGTCCATAACTTGGTCACAAGTCAAACACTGAGAAATCTGTTATAGCAGGCTCAGTGACTAGACTAGCAGGTAACTGCTGGGCACCAGCTGTGCTCACCCGAGGTGTTATGAAGCTCTTTAAACTACAAGTCACATTTCGAAATAAATTCATACAGGGCTTTATTCTATATACTTGAATTACTTTGTCTACCTCACACCCATAGTGTCACGGTTTGGCATGGCAGACTGTGGGGGTGTAGGGAAGGAAGACCCAGGCGCGGTGCTCGGTGTGCGAACAGTGCGTTTTATTTACAGTGTATGGTGCAAAACAATAAGTCCCCGTGTTTCCCAAGACTCCCGTGTCGTGTCCTCCTTGTGCTCTCTGCTCTGTGTCTGCACTCCCGGTGCTCGCTGCCCTTGGGGCCTCCCACGCTCCTCCTGCGGGAAACAATAGCGGCAGCTGTCAGGACGCTTAATAGCAGGCATGCACTAAACGACTAAACCTAAACTGGGTGACTAACGTGGAGTCTCATGCAATGATCCCACGTCAGTGGGAGCTCCAAGACTCTCCTAAGTAGCTCCTCCGACGAGCCCTGATCAGCAGCAGGTGTGTGGCTTCGGGTGTGGCCAGTACCAACAGGGCCACACCCACTGGGCCTGAAGGCGCCCGCAAATCTGTGTTCACAGAAACACCGGCATCTGCGCGCGCACACACACACACACACACACACACACACACACACAGAGAGTTGTGGCAGCAACACCAAAAATACATATATAATACATATAATATAACATAAGTCCATAGCTGCTCAGAGGACCCTGACACACAGCCAATTTAGAATCACCAATTAATCTAGCATATTTGACCTAGCATGTCTTTGGTATGTGGTAGGAAACACCTGGTCTCCTCCTACAATGTATTCCAAAGAAGCACAGGGAGAACATGAAGAGTTAAGATTAAAAAAAAATAAATAAGAGAGTGATATCAAATAAAACCTCTCAATGTGTAGTATATGATAATGACTTTTTTTTTTCTTTTTCTTTTTTTTAGAAGACTAGAGATGTGTCTGAAATCTGCTACAATGTCTCCTGCATTTATGCTTTAGGAGACTTTGTCTCCTAATGCTCTCATGACCAATGGGACCACTTTTTGTTTTTTTTCACACCCTTCTAGTATGTGTTGAATAGTCTCCAGGGCACTGTTGTACAGTCTGCAACATGGTCCTGTTTCCAAGTTCCAATAGGAGACACTATCAAAGATGGTTAAAAACCAGACAAGGAGCAGAAGACCAAAGATATGGTAAGCCTAGCAGATAACAACATCAAAAAAGGAGGAGGATGAGAACATACAGAAGTACAATGGGGCCAAATGAACACACAAACACATGTATAGAGATTGACAGACCACGTGACTTGCACGCGTTGCATTGTAGGTACCAGTGGCAGCAAAATCAAAACACTGCATCAAGCGCTAGCATTTCCAGCACCGGTAACCATTCATTCTGCAGTTTTAATCCCTACTTGCATTTTATTTGCCCCCAAAACAGTTATGTACAAAACGAAGGAGAACGCGGCAGGTCTGTACACAGACAGACTTGATGAAAAGGCAAAAAAAAAAAAAGGTACGAGGAAAAAAAAATCAAAGGAGTGAAAGGGTTAGACCCATACGAGCATAAGAGTGTCCGTTAGCGTGCTGCCCAGCTTTCATCACGCTCATATTTATAATTATATGGCCTTAAGTGTGAGTGCATACACTCATGAAGGGTTTAGTAACTTCAGATCCCTGCAACAAGCCCAGTTCCAGTTTACCGACGGATGGTTACAGGACACTGACATGTTCAGAATAGCCAGATATGTAGGTGGTTTTATTCTAAGTGAAGGGCAACCCCTCAAAAAACGGACAGAGCAGTGGAGTAGCCAAGGCAATAGAACAATATAAAACTCGATTACCAAAATATAATTTATTTCACAATTTATTTATTTTTTTTAAACAGTTAAACACCCCTGGCCAGGGAGAACACACAGTAAAAACATAAAAACAACACAAAAAAATCCAGTGGCGTCAGCCACAGGATTAAAATCCACTAAAATCGGAGCGAGGCAAAGAAAACCCAGCGATGTCCCCGGCCGTCCTGTCTCTTCGCTCTGGAGTACTGGAAGACAGAGGGGGCAGCGACAGTCACTGTTCTTTCCAGTGAAAGGGATTTCTTGTACCACCGTGTGTCTCGGGATTTACCCTGCAATCCAGTCCCTCCGTCATGTTGTCCGATCACCACAACATAACCTAATAGACCTACACCTTAGTTCACAGATTCACTTAGGGTTTATTTCTGGGATTTCACACAACCCAGGATTCAAATCATGAATAGATAATGGACTTGGATTTACATCATTATGAATGAAATGCGCTCTATTTGGAAGCAGCCGCCCCCCTCCCCTTTCGACGGGTTGTGTGTGAGACTTTAAATCATCAAACTGTAAATTATAAATTGTTATTGAGCCCTTTACCCCTTTTGTTTTATTTTGCGAGTTGATTATTAGATGCTGCTCCAGCCAGCCAGAGAATCCCCCGCCGCCCCGCCCTCTCCTCCCTGTGCCGCAAGCAGCAGGCGCACCTCGCAAACGGAGTGCGCCCTTACTCCCAGCAAATGGGCGATAGAAAACCGCTCAGTGCCTATGCCATTCCCAATATGCGCTGGCATGATGTCGGGGCAGCATATTTTTTTCCCCCCGCACCTCAGAACAAAAGAGAGAAAGGATTCAAATTCTATATTTCTCAGTATTTGTATACAGCGGTCCCTCGTTTATTGCGGATGTTATGTTCTAAAAATAACCAGCGATAGGTGAAATCCGCAAAGTAGCCAACTTTATTTTTTACAATTATTATAGATGTTTTAAGACTGTAACGCCCCTCACTACACACTTAATACACTTTTCTCATACAGGCATGAACATTTTCACACTTTTCTCTCTTGTTTAAACACTCTCAAAGTTCAAACCTTTGTAGAAAAATAAGTCGAGTATTATAGAAAGAAACCAAAGATCAAACCCTGTTTTCAGGTCCAGAACATGGGAATAGAGCAGCTGCGAGATAATTCAACATCAATGAATCAGCGATTGATGTAGCGATTCTGTACTGTGCAGGAGAGAGGGCACGGAGGAGATCGACAGTGGTCTGCAGCCAATCAGGACACAGAACACAATGCATTGTAAAAATAAAAAAAAAAAAAAAGCATGCAAAATTGCACTAAAAAAATCCACGAAACAGCGCAGCCGCGAAAGGTGAACGGCGTTATAGCGAGGGACCACTGTAATTTTGAAGCTAAGTCACAACATACCCTTCGTAAATACTAATGTATAGAAATACTTACCAGCACGATACATTTATTTTTTGTGGCTTTTTTTCACGGTTTGTTGACATGCTGTGTAGGTGTGTACTTGGCTAGCTGATATCAACATAACGGGAAACATTTGACTATTGTTCACCTGGGGCCCGTTCTTCGTACGTCGCTCACTACATCCAAGACCAAACCATCGCGCTAACCGTGAGCTCGCTAATCCGGTTCCCCGAACACACCTGCTGTTGACGATTAGTACAGCTGGACGCAGTAATGTGACATCACTGGGTGTCGTAAAAGGGGCTACGCATCGATAGTAGAAACATTGATCGGCAACCCTCTGATTGGTCGGCGAAAATGTCGACGGAGCGCGCTCGGCTCGGTATTTTTCGGCAGCAGAGCAAGAACTCTTGAGTGAGGGATTTCAGGAGTTTCAGAGTTTAATCAGAACGCAAGGGAACACTGCAAAGGCTGCAAAAGAAAGGAGCGAGGGCTGGCAGAAAGTTGCTGACAAATTAAACTCGTAAGTAATTTAATAATAACAATAATAATGGAGTGGATTGATATAGCGCTTTTCAAGGCACCCAAAGCGCTTTACAATGCCACTATTCAGTCACTCTCACATTCACACACTGGTGGAGGCAGCTACAGTTGTAGCCACAGCTGTCCTGGGGCAGACTGACAGAAGCCAGGCTGCCATATCGCGCCATCGGCCCCTCTGGCCAACACCAGTAGGCGGTAGGGTAGATTTATCATATTACACTATATTATCCAATATTATATTACATCATATTATATTATGTTATATTATATCCCCTTTCACATTAGAGCCACAACAGGACCCACTAGAACATGGGAACAAGTAAAAGTGAAATATAAGAATATTCTACAGAATGGTAATATTTATCACTTATATTGCTTTTCGTCTCTTGGAAAGAGACCCTGGAATAATCTGTCTGTTTATAACAGCAACCAAGAAAAGGGCAGAGCAAAAAAAAAAGACAGGTGGTGGTCCTGCACCCCCTTGTCAACAAGTTGGTTAAGTGAATAATACCCTCACGGGAAAATCGATATCTCTCAATGAGCACACTGTCGCGCTGAGCTAAAGGATCCTGTCTATCCCGCAATATACGCTGAATTCTGAGAACTCTCCTTATCAATCTTGCACCTTCCGCAATGGGTGGCTCGCGTATACGGACAGGACATGGCTGCGACAGGCTTCCCAAATCCACCTTCGCTTTTATAGCCGTGGTCTCTCATCTTGATTACACAAAGTAATTTGCAATTGCTACTCTGAAATATGAATTACATCTGTAATAATCACATACATGTAATAGAATGTTAATAGTACATTTCCCGTTATTAGGAAATGACCTGTAAGTATCTGTGTGAAATCAATAAATGGATCAGGTGCTGCATTATCTTTAGTTACATTGATAATATTTATTTATGGTGACACAGTGGTGGAATATCGCTGTTGCTTTCGTATAAATGAAGCGGACATACCTGCGTGGCCGCGATCTAATCCTGTTTACATAAAGTAAACCTGCTCCCGAGCAGGTTTACGCTTACGGCTCTGTTGCTATGACAGCAAGTCCCGGATGAGCTTCGGGGAACCGAACGATCCAAGATCAGGCGAAATCGTCAACAATCAAATCCAGCTAACCTACTTAGCGAGGTACGAAGAACGGGCCCCTGTAGTTTGAATGCTGAACATTTGCCGATGTGTCTTCTCATTTTGTAATGAAGATCTGCTTGTGTTGACTGATGTAAACCAATCGATCTACACGCTTCAAAAGTCAAAATTGATCATTTTATTTTTTTTATGACAGCAGTGGTGAGTGGTTAGCATTATCTCGTGCACAGGGTCTATGGCCCGTGCGCACTGGCCACTCGTACCTACAATCCTTTGCGGTTTTACCCCGGAAATGACGTCATATTTTCGATCTCTATAGAGATTGAAAATGTGACGTCATTCAGGGGTAAAACCGCAAAGGATTCTGGGAACGAGTGGCAAGCAGTACTAGCCATGAAAACAGTCACACAGCGATAAAAAGAAACACAAAAAATGGCAAGAAGCTGTTGTATTATTAACTGCAATAGCCAGTTGCATGACAGCCACGGGAAGCCGAAGGGTAAAAAGATCGTTGTTATTGGATTACGTAGTGGAAGAGAAATTGTTCGAGCCATGTTTCCGAAGTAACAGAGCCGACGGATGGCCTGGATTGCAGCCATTCGAAGACCAAACATAACGTCCCAGAACACTCCAGCTCACATGTTAGTCTGCTCCAAGCATTTCCACAAAGGCAAGTCTTCTGTTGTAGTTACTACGTAATTTATCATAACATAATTGTTGATGTAGGTTACAAATAAGTCTTAATTTGAATTGAATTCGTTGCGCTATGCTGCTTTGTTCACTGTGGCTTTGCGGGCTAATGTTTGTTGTGTTTTGTAGGAAAACCGGCCTACAAAATGCTGGAATGCGATCCAGACTGGGCCCCCTCTATCAACCTGGGTCATACCGAGTGTAAAGCTGCTACCACGGCGAGATTTGATCGGTTAACAGAGACAGCGATATCAAAACAGCCACGAAAAGTCCCGCATATATGTGCCCAAGTGTTGTATTGAAGCAATCAAGTGATGAATAACGGTTTTCCAGTATGTTGTTTTGAAATTTTTTTTTTTTTTTTTGCATTGTTGATTTGTTTTTCACCGAAGCAGCTAATAAAGCATAATGGAATACAATTTTGCCTCTTTCTTGTAAGATTCTATAATAGAATGAAACAATAATGCCAGTAATAAATACAGATAATAAATTGAATGAATTACGAAACACTCATTTTATTTCTATTAGATCTGAAAATGTTGTGTAATACTACAACGTGAAACGATAAATAGATTATCTCCTGCGCAGGCCAACGCAAAGGGAAAAAAATTAACAACAGCTGTGAAATGGAACAGTCCAAATCACCAAAGTAAACTGGACCTGGGCTTGTTGCAGGGGTCTGAAGTTACTAAACATTTTGTGAGTGTATGCACTACAACTTAGGACCATATAATAATAAATATGTGCGCGATGAAAGTTGGGCAGCACGTCCTTACTCAACTCTGTATGCTGGTATGGGTCTCACTCCTTTGATTTTTTTCCTCGGCTCTAGATCAGAGGTCGGCAACCTGCGGCTCTTTAGTCCTTATAGTGCGGCTCCTCGTGGTTTGGGAAAATAAATTAGAAGTATTTAGCTGAAGTGTATTTTGTTTATGTTACAAGTCCCATAGTAAACATATCACGGCAGACCCGACGATGTTTGCATGAACACGCTTTACAGCATCTCTTTATTGACCACTAACGTTCGCTTTGTTTGGCCTACTAACATGGCGACTCGACCAAAAAACCTGGTCACGCCCCCTCTCGTGACATTACGCTCCAAAACCCTATATGTCCCTTCCCATTGCTTTTCTTAATTTTGATATTACTATCACTGTTTTCACAAAAAAACCCCAGAACAAACAAACAAACAGCAAATCCTCAATGATAGATTTTTTAATGTTACTTTTATTTAACATCCATTGGTATGGCTCAGAAGCAGAGAAGTTATGGTACTTTTCACCCACTGAAAACATTTGTTAAGATGTGAAAGCAACAGTTTGATGCTATATCAAGTAAGAATTGAGAACACAGCATTTGGTGACGTTTGCTGTCAGGGTTTTGTTAAAAGAAACCAGTAGCCAGGCTTCTGCTTGTCTGAATGCTGTCATTGCATCCTGTTTTCACTTACATTTCACACAGACCTATTTATTTATAGTCTAAATAGTAGTAACGATTAATCCAACAGCAGAATGAAATATTAATAACCTGTAAACTGGGCAGCGTCAGGTTCAGTGTCACAGGTGTTCAGTGTTGCTTTGGTCTAGTTAAATCCGTTAGTGGTTTCCTGTCTGAGATGGTCGGAGGGGGACCTCCACACTTCGTGCTCGGTACGGGGACTGCTATTCTGGTTCGTGTTAGTAGACTGGTGCGCCACTCTTTGACTAGCGGTTGCGTAGCTTACGTGAATGTTTTGTCGTAGCAGAGGCCCAGGTAAAAGGAAGTGGTCCCCCGTGGACGAGTAGCTACCAAATCGGGACGAGAGTAAATGGCACTTAAAATATTCAACGAATGAGTTTAAGCTAATCGAGGTGATAATCAGAAAAGCATCCAGTGGTGAGTTTATAGTCGAGTTGCTTGATTCTTCTTTGTAAAATACTGCTGTGGTGTTTGGCCTCGCTAGCTGTTAGCTAGCTGGCTGACATGATGATGGTGCATGGTGGCCGCAGTAACCGTACAGATGTTGCACTACATTTAACGCTGTAAATTTCAAGTGAAGCCATGGGTCAGATTCGCCTGTAGCTCAGGGACAATGCGAGGAAAAACACACAGCCAGGCCAGTTACCGCCGCAATACACAGGCCCAGTCTTTCATTTATCGTGTGCTAGGCATGCTACGTTCACTTACTGTTTTGGCCGCTGTGAAAAGGTTTTCATTGCAATTGTACAAGTCTCTGCTCAATCGGCAACGCTTTGTACAGTGCTAACGGGTTCTTAGAGACGTTTGGTTCTTTACATCATAGTGTAAGGCAGCATTACGTAAATAAGTTATTTTTTGTAATATGGCACACTTAGCAGTAGCTATCGTTGTACTTTTATAGCACTTCTCAGGCCAGGGACCTTAAAGTTCTCGTTTTCTTCTAGTACATGTTTTTAAATCACCAGTATTCAAATGTTTACTCAAACTAATTTAATGTCGAGTTCGTGTGCATCAGCTCGACTGGTTGTCTGTAGGTGTTCGGTGGAAATGTGACATTTAGCTGCTAACTAGCCATCCAACACATATTGTGCTCTTTGCCACTTGCTGACAAGTGGAGAAATGTCAGAGTTCGGCCTTGGATTTAATGTAACAATTTAACGTAATATAGAACCTGGGAGGTGGACTTCAATTTGATCAAC
Source organism: Simochromis diagramma (assembly GCF_900408965.1). Classification (NCBI taxonomy): domain Eukaryota; kingdom Metazoa; phylum Chordata; class Actinopteri; order Cichliformes; family Cichlidae; genus Simochromis; species Simochromis diagramma. The sequence continues at coordinate 2,729,226 of NW_024387170.1, forward strand.
TAATGATGAAACTGGGACAGCATGGCGGTTAGCACTGTGGCTCACAACAAGAGTCCTGGTTCAAATTCACCATCTGGCCTTACTGTGCAGAGTCTGCGTTGGCTCTCCTCCCACCATCCAAAGACTTGCAGTTAGTGGGGTTGGGTTAACTGGTGATTCTAAATTGCCCATAGCTGTGATTGGCGACATGTTCAGCCACCTCTTGCCCTAAGGCAGCTGGGATAGGCTTCAGTCCACCGCAACCCTGAAGTGGATAATCAGAAGAAAAAGATGTTTTGTGATTTACCACCACCTTTTCAACGGCAAATTATATTTTTTTACTATATTCTGTTTTTTGGCTGCAAAATGAGATTGTCAAGCACGCCTAAACTGCTGCTAAAACTTCCCACAAGATAAAGTCAGTCTGCGAAATCATTTGTGACACTGGCGGTGGTCATTGACAAAGACTCATTCAGACTGATGACAACATGTTGGCAGTCTGTCCCCTTTGATAACTTAGCAATTATTTGCTTCAACGATCTCTGCCTGCGAGTGACTGCTGTCAGTGTACTTTGGAAAAAAATGCCTCTTATCAGGCAACCTGTGCAATCGCCTTGCGATCAGGAGTGGTTGTGAGTGTGCCACACTCAAACTCTGGGCAACCATTTAGTCATCACAAGTTGCAGTCGGTTTCAGAACGTAAAAAAAAGTCAATACGGTTTCCAGGTACCCAGTGATATATTGTTTACATTTTTATTATAAATTTTTCATTTTTGTGTAGATGTAAGCAGGTTAACACATTAGCTTCCTCAATTTTGTGATCCAAACAGTTAGCACCATGCACCTGTGTGTTTACATCTGTGTGGCCATTTTTGAGGTGGACTTTGTCCCATGATAAGCCACACAGAGGTCCACACTTGGTTTATAAATGCTACAGAATTTGAGCTTCTCCTCCTTTCTTTCTTTCTTAACCTTTTTTTTTTCTACCTGCATGTTGACATCTTGTATATGAAATGTTAAGGCTTCCAGCATTTGCGTTACCAGTGTGGTCTGCTTTAATTTGAAACACTTACTAGATTTGTGTATGTGAAAGACCTCACTTCAGGCCTGTTGTGTCAGGTTGTAATCTTTTAAATTGCAAGCAAATGTGAACTGCTTCATTTACAGCAAGAAATGCTTGCTGCACCAAGCTGACTGCTGGGAATGGTTATAGCTGCCAGGGCTGAACAGCCTTCAGGCAAGCGTCAGGTGGTCTGGTGACGATTTCAGGTTTAAGATGTGTTGAAAAGTAGTTGATTGATGGATCAGAATAAGTGATTCTCATTTATAGATTACTTGAATCTTATTGACTGAGCTATGTTTGAAATGCATGATCATAACAATGTTCTGATTTCTCAGGTCTGTTTTGAGCCAAATGTGGGGAAGCATTAGGAGCTGAAGATATATTTTATCATGAAGCCCAGATTAACATTTGTCTGCCTAGCCCATGTGTCTCTGTTATCAGTAAGTATTTATTTATTTTTGCATTTTCCAACATATACTTAGCCATTCTTAAGTCTTAAATTTAACTTGTTTATACCTTAAAACACCCTATTGTTATGTCTGTCATTTGCAGCACCCTAACAAAATCTTTTCATGTCCACTGCCAGTGAACTGTTGAAAAGAAGAGGATGACGAAATGAGATAAAGTGGACGACTGGAGGAGCCTTAGCCCCCTCACCTCCACCAGTTTGAAGCATGGCTGGCCTACAGCTTGTTACTCCTGCCACCTCACCCATGGGGCCTTTCTTTGGTCTTCCATGGCAGCAGGAGGCTATTCATGATAACATTTATACACCTAGAAAATATCAGGCAAGAAGGCTACAATTCATGAGCATTTGAGTGATCATTTATTACTGCTGATTTCCTGTGTGTCTTATTATTATGTTTGTTTTAACTGATGAGACGAAATGATTAAAAAAAAATGGGCTCCTGTGGCTCTAGTGCAGTCAACTCTATCTTTAGTCTTTACTCTGTGGTCTTCTGAGCAATGTCCGGAGCACAGGATGAGCATGGAAGGCAAACGACCACATTTGCTGTCAGGAGCAAAGCTCAGCTCTTCTGAAGATATGGAGGCAGACATCACTGATGTTGTACAAAGCACAATCCTATGAAAATGTGCTCCAAGTATCATACATCTTTCTACCAGTAGCAAAAAAACTGAACAAGTAGCATAAGCGGCAAAGCAGGCATTCAGTGACCTTAGCAGAGGTACAGCCACAGGACTAGGATAAGTTACCGAACAGCCACTTAATTGCACGAACCTGTCAATGGAAAGCAATGAAACTAACACCTTTGTTTTGTAATTAACAAGGGAAAGTGAGGACTCAGAATTGCCATTTGAATGTGCCATATTTTGCCATATAGACTATTTTTTTTTATCTGTAAGTCTTTGCAGTTTGATGGCTTATTTAAAAAAAACAACAACCCTAAAACAATAAAAAAAAAAAGTAACACACTTATTTTTATATATATATATATATATATATATATATATATATATATATATATGGACATTAATGATAAAGAAAGCGTACAATATCGTAGTTTGCTTGTGTAGTCATTCCTCAGGATTTTGAGATGTGTATCTTGACCTGTAATTGTCATAAGTAATCCAGTACTCTAATTTTAAAAGACATCTACTACTTTTGTTGTTCCCTGTTTTTATACCAAGGTGTTTTTTGTTTTTGTTTTCTTTTGGGGGGCGGTGGGGGGTGTCCACATATGTATACCAGTTCCACGTACTGGTTATCAGTCTAACTCATAATGCTGGAGTCCTGTTCCTGAGTAATACTTGCTGATTGCTTATGGCTCAAAAAGCAGAGGAAAAAAAGGTTCAGGACTATGACATGTGAACATTCAATTATTCCATCACACACCTTAGTATATTTTAGTGGTAGAAGTATTAACAGAATTTAAGTTATAAATAGTGCTAGATCACACTAATCAGAATGTTCTGGATGTTGGTTTTGAATCATTTTTGATGAACTGTCCAGCCTTAGTGATCAGTGATCCGCAGTAGTTTTACAAAGCACTGTGCTTTGTCACTGTGTCCCTAGTTCTGCTATGGGCTTGCTGTCTCTAAATGTGAAACTGCCTCCACAGGTTGAACTTCTTGAAGCAGCTCTTGAACGCAATACCATCGTCTGCTTGAATACTGGCTCAGGGAAGACCTTCATTGCAGTACTTCTAACAAAAGAGCTCTCCCACCAAATACGTGGACCTTACCAAGAAAATGCAAAGAGGACTGTTTTTCTAGTGAACACAGGTACCTGTGCCAGAAATGTCTGTGAACTTGTTGTTTATTCGGATTCAGCTGGTGTGACATTGTGCTTGATTTTTGTCTGTGTGTCATTCTGTATCTCTGCTCTGTGCTCCACAGCTGCTTCTGTAGTTCAGCAAGCAGCTGCAGTCAGGACTCACTCTGACCTCAGTGTGGGAGAGTATACAGATCTGGAGGAGACCTTAGCATGGACTGACCAACGGTGGGGTCGACAGATAATAGAAAATCAGGTGTGCTTAAGCTGATGCTAGTTGCATGCTGGGATGCTCTTACAAGTTTGTCTTCCTTTACACACAGACTTGGAGAGTAAAACAAACTGTATGAAGGGCAATACTGGTTAGATACAATAATATGTCAGATTGTTCATCTTTTTTTTTTTTTTTCTTCACCCTTTTAACATATTTATACAAACTAATTGTTTTAGCTTCTTTCAGTGTACTCACTTTGAATGTACACAATATGAAACTGGGTCCCATTTAAACACAGATGGAAGTTAAACTTTGGTCATTGTTGTTCGTGAATGTCATCACATTCACATAATAAGCCAACAGCATCCAGTTAAGCGAATATTGTCTGATGCCAGTGTTTTTCTCAGAAACACCATTACTTTGTCATAATAAAAATAACATCTGTACTTGCATTTCTTTTTTTATACCTTTAAACACTGACTTATTGGGCATGGTAAGCCCGGCACTCTGTTTCCCTTCATGCTTCAGGGGGACTCTAAATCCTCCAGTGTACTTTCTGTCTGTGATTTCACTGGGGTCTGCTTGGGACAGGGTGATAATTGTGTCATTAGATCGTGAGTGCGAGGGTGATTGCAGATGTTTTTGTTTTTTGTTTTGTTTGGTGACTGTTCAGATTTGGCTGTGGACAATTTACATTACACACATGGCACCAAATACACATCCAAGGAAGGAGAGTGGGAGAGAGAGAAAAATAGAGATGTATATCTGATAGTTAGATATCCTGTACTCACTGTTGGTAATAATCTATTCCATTGTCCTTGTCACTTTCTGTAAGGTGCTGGTCATGACTTGCCACATATTCCTTCATGTTCTGAGGAATAAAATCTTACCATTGTCGAAAATCAACTTGGTGGTGTTTGATGACTGCCACCTGGCCATCACAGACCACCCTTACTGTCAGATAATGAAGGTGAGAGTCTTTAAGGAAATGGGATTACGTTTATTGTAATAGTGGCAGAGGATCATGCAAAATCATTGTGGGTGACCTGGTTGTCCTCTGTGTGTGCAGCTGTTTGAGGGCTGCTCCTGCACTCCTCGTATCCTTGGTCTCACGGCTTCCATTCTGAATGGAAAGTGTGACCCATCAGAACTGGAGCAGAAGATTCAGAATCTGGAAAGAATCCTTAAGAGCAATGCTGAGACTGCTACTGATCTTGTGGTCCTGGACAGGTAAGCCTTATAACTGCGTGCATTTGACACTTTCCTCGGCTTAAGGCGCTCACATAGCAGGCGCTGGGGTGAGCATGAGGTTCAGCAAAAATTTGCTTTGACTAGCCACTTGCAGGTTTATACTGCTGTGTAGGACTGGGTATCGTCACTGATTTCTAGAATCGATTCGATCCACGATTCGATTCAATTCGATTTGAATCTTGGAAATTTTGAGTCAGAAATATTATAATTCAGATCAGTACATTTACATATATTTGTATCTATAAAAAGGAAGCTGACACACGCAAGACTATCAAAGGTGTGAGCATCACAGCGAGGCCTTTGTGTCAAAGTAGCTGAAGATAAAACACAGAAAAACATGAAGGTGATTTTCCTGGCCTGGGATTTTATAAAAATATTCTGCAGTACATCAAAAACAAAAGAAAACCATTAACCCGCATATGAACGTTACCTCTGACATTACAGCGGTTTTATTAGAGACACGGCTGAGCGTTGCATAATTTTAAAAAGTTTAAATTTGTTCAGTATTGAACGGCAGAAATTAGGTTTTCTTTTCGGAAGTAAAAGGGGGGGGAAAAAGCAGCGGCCGACAGCGCTGTAAACAACAGTAGACTTGTGCGTAACAAGCAAGCGAATAATGCAGAAAACAGATTTTTAGACGGGAAACTGTTCTTGAAGTACAGAGAGGGAGAGAGAGCTGTGCATGAAGTGTGATTTGTTTTTTGTTTTTTTTTATCGTGGTGGAAGCAAAACAGCAAAAGTCAGAGGGAATTCATGACGATGTTTATGTGAAGCGTAGTTTGGATCTTCTTTTGCTGCTGGTTCAGTCAATATTGTTTGGAGAGAGATCAAACTAACAGCTTTAGAATCAGCGCAAAAAGGGCGTAAACACAAAGCGCGGACCCGCCGAAACATCAGAATCAGCGAGCTGTCGGCTTTCAGCCCCGACCGTGTCCGTGCCGTCGGGTGAGAAAGCCACATCTCACTGATTCTGATCCGCGGGTCCGCGCTTTGTGTTTATGTCTTTGTGCAGAATCAGTGTTCCTGCTCTCATTTACTGTTTTAGCTGTTTGGTGGTTGTTGAAAATTTGTGAGGTTTCACCTGAGATTCTGCCGTGTCGGGCAAAATAAATTTATATTAAAAAATCGATTCAGGATTTTAATGAATCGATTTCACGTTATCCGAGCCAGAATCGATTTTAATCGATGAATCGATTATAAAAACCCACCCCTACTGCTGTTACTGTGTGTCTGTTTTTTGTTGTTTGTTTGTTTTGTTTTGTTTGTTTTGTTTTTAAAACAAAAAATAGGGTTAGGGTTCTAATTAGGGATGGGAATCGGGTTCTCTACAAGAACTGGTTCCCAGTTGTCCAGTTGCTTGGAATTGTTAGTGCCTATCGGTTCTTGAGCTCTCACTACAATCAGCTGATTTCAGTTCACATGTGAGAGGAGGAAAATAGTGGAGTGGTCTATAACCTGAATATAGATGTTACTTGTATTTTTATTTTGGTGAAGCCAGCTGCTGCTGAACTTCAACAGGTAACAAACTGATGAGCAGTCAGGCTGCAGCCTCCGTTTCTACCAGTTCGTGTTTCCACAGTAGAATCACTGTGACCATCACTTTGAAGTGTCTTTGTGCTGGTTTTCATCTTTGTTTTGTGTCTATACTGAAATACTAAGAGGAAAAATCACATATGTACTGCATTACTTTTAAGTGTTCTGTGTAATACCTTTTTTACTTTTTCAATAATGACTCCAACACTGATCACAACAAAGATGGAAAATTTGACCACACAGCATGTAATTAATTTGCATGAATATGTTGTCATTGATATGCTGCGTAGAGATGATGCTGACTCTGTGAAGCCAATGGGAATCGATAAGGAATCTAATCGATAAGCGATATCGATAATGGATTTGGAATCGCTAAATTCTTATCAATTCCCATCCCTATTTATAATAGTGTGAGAAAGTGTTTGCGCCCTTCCCGATATTTAAATAGTAGACACAAAGATAACACAAGTAAACACAAAATGCAGTTTCTAAATGAAGATGTTTATTAAGGGGGGAAAAATTCAAACCCCCACTCCTTCATTATAATGTAAATTAACTGTGGTGTATCACATCTTTGGAAAGCAGAGTTCAATTTCTCTAGCCACAGTCAGGCCTAATTACTGCCACACCTGTTCTCAATCAACAAATCACTTAAATTAGACCTGCCTGACAAAGTGGAGTAGACCAAAAGATCCTCAAAAGCCAGGCATCATGCCGTGATCCAATATTTCATCAGAACAAATGAGAAACAAAATAATTGAGATCTCTGTCTGGAAAAGGTTGGAAAAGCCATTTCTAAAGCTGTGGGACCCCATCACAAGTAATGAAAACATGGAACAGTGGTGAACCGACTAAAATTACAAGAATGCAGCAAAGACTCATCCAAGAGGTCACAAAAGACCCCACAACAACAACCAAAGAACTGCAGGCCTCATTTGGCTCAGTTAAGGTCAGTGTTCATGACTCCAGACACCCTGGAGTCACCACCTGAGTCAATATCTGAACCCCTGTAGCTTTGTGGGGTGGCTGTAGCTCAGGTGGTAGAGCAGGTCACCTGCTATCCGGGTGGTAGGTGGTTCGATTTCAGTCTGCATGCCAAATATCATTGGGCAAGATACTAACCCCATGTTTGCCCTCCGATGGATGCATCGGAATGCGTGTGAATGTTGTTGTTGTTGTTAATAATAATAATAATAATAATAGTAATAATAGTAATAACTTTATTTATAAAGCGCTTTCAAACAAAGTGCTGTACAACTAAAGGGATAAATAAAATAAAAGTGATACATAGCAATACAGGTAAGAGACACAATACAAGTTAAAAACAATAAAAATTTAAAAACTAAAAGCCATAGAATTAAGACATGTAGGATAAGGTGAACAAATGTGTCTTCAACTTAGTTTTAAAAACCTCCACAGAGCATGCCTGCTGAATATCTTGAGGGAGGTTGTTCCACAGAAACGGGGCACGAAAAGAAAAAGCTCTCCAATTGTCTTTTTTCTGGCTCTAGGAACTTTTAGAAGGCCAGAGTCCTGAGATCGTAGAGCACGAGATGGAACATAAAGGTCTAAAAGATCGGAGAGGTATGAAGGTGCCAATCCGTTTAAAACCTTGTAGGTGAGCAGCAGGACCTTAAAATCTGCTCAAACCTGACAAGGTAGCCAATGCAGAGATCTCAGAACCGGGGTAATGTGCTCAAATTTCCCAGTTCTTGTTAAAATGCGAGCAGCTGCATTTTGCACCATCTGTAGACCTCTAAAACTTTTCTTTGGTAGGCCAGAAAGAACATTGCAATAATCAGTGCGGGAAGACACAAATGCATGGACAAGACCCTCCGCAGTGTCGCTTGACAAAACTTGTCTGATTCTGGCTATGTTCCTCAAATGATAAAAGGCGGTCTTTGTTATCTCTTTTACATGAGATTCAAAGGAGAGCACCATGTCGAACCACACGCCCAAGTTTTTTACCTTGTTCCTGCAATTTATGGCACTGTCATCAATTTTCAAGATGAAATTTTGGGACAAGTGCTGAAATTTGTGTGGCCCAATGACCATCAACTCTGTCTTATCAGTATTTAGGAGCAAGAAATTATCCAATAACCAGCCCTTAATTGCAGATAAACAATATTCTAGTTTAGAGACTTCAGCACAATTTTCAATGGTTAAAGGAACATAAAGCTGCAGGTCATCAGGGTAACAATGAAAGGTTACATTAAAAGAATGTAAAAGAACACCAAGAGGCAGCAGGTACATAGAAAACAGCAATGGTCCAAGTACGGAGCCCTGAGGGACCCCATGCCTCACTGCACAAGTCTCGGAGAGATCATTTTTAAAAGTAATAGTCTGAGACCTCCCAAGCAGGTAAGATCTCAGCCATGATAAAACATTTCCTGTAATTCCAATAAAATGTTCAAGCCTATCCAATAAAATGCAGTGATCCACAGTGTCAAACGCAGCACTTAGATCCAGCAGTAATAAAACTGAAGTGCGATCATTGTCTGCATTTACCAGCAGATCATTTACCACTTTGACTAAAGCTGTTTCTGTGGAGTGATTTGGTCTAAAAGCAGACTGAAATGGTTCATACAGATTGCTTGTTGACAAATGCTCAGTGAGCTGCTTAAAAACCACTTGGACAGAAAGCAGTTAGGAACAGCACAGAAAAAACTGCTGGTGTGAATGTACACGTGTGCTCAGAGTAGAAAAGCGCTAAATAGGAACGGGTGTTTTGCTGCCTCACGACCTGGACGACTTGGTAAGTGGAACCTGCTGTCTACCAAAACACCTTGAAGGAGAATGTCCAATCATCTGTTTGTGACCTCAAGCACTTGGGTTCTGCAGCAGGACAATGATCCAAAGCACTCCAGCAAGTCCACCTCTGAATGGCTTAAGAAGAACAAAATGTAGACTTTGGAGTGGCCAGGTCAAAGTCTTGACATGAATCCGTTTGGGACGCATTGCCTTAAAAAAGTGGTTCATGCTCAAAAACCCTCCAATATGGCTAAATTACAACAATTCTGCAAAGATGAGTGGGTCAAAATTCCTCCAATGGCAAATGCTTGATTGCATTTGTTGCTCCTAACAGTGTCCCGACCAGTTATTAGGTTTAGGGGGCATTCAGTTTTTCACACAGGGCCATGTAAGTTTGGATTTTTTTTTCTCCTTTAATGGTAAACAGCTTAATTTAGAAACTAAATTTTGTGTTTACTTGTGTTTGTTTTAATATTTAAAATTGTTTGATGATGTGAAACATTTAAATGTGACAAACGTACCAAAATATAGGAAATCAGGAAGAGTGCAAACACTTTTTCACACCATTGTATGTGACACATGTGAAACTAGATTGAAAACCAGTAATGGTGGCAGTGAAATGCTCACAATACAGGGTCTTGTTTTAGATACGCCTCTCAGCCAAGAGAAGTGGTGTTGGACTGCGGTTCCTATGTGGACAAGAGTGGCCTCTCCTCCCGTTTGCAGGCTGAACTCAATGAAGCTCTTCACTTCCTGAATGACTGCAACATATCTGTGGTCAAGGAGGACCGTGATCCCACATTCATCTCCAAACAGGTCAGAGTTCCAAAGGTTTTCTGCCTTTTAAAATTTAGTGTTTCTTCATCTCAGTTTTATTTATCCTACAGTTATTTACTTCATCATACTCTGGAGGTGGTTTCTGTGCCTCTCACTAACCGCAGAAAAGACCAGCATCGTTTTTGCAGGTTTTGTATATTTGTACACGAAGGTTGGGCGATATGTCAAAATTTTCCAACCAACAACTATCAGTCCAATAACCGGCGATAGTCACGCAGGTCAGTTTTTGATGGGTGACCAATGTAATCGTGCACAGACTGATTTGCGCATTCAGAATTTGTTTTGTTTGGAGGGAATATTTTACCTTCTTTTCTTCTTTCTTTCAGGATTAATATAGTTTTTGGAATATTCATTTATTTATTTAATTGAGATGACTGTACATTACGTTGGCGATTATTTTATTTTTTTTAAAAACTTTTTTAAATTTATTTTTAACTTACTTTTGGTTTAATTTTGTATTTGTTGTTTGGTCGAGTGTGTAAGTCAGACAAACACTGGAACGGCCTGTAAACACGGTTATAGTGGAAAAAAGAAGGCAGTTTATCTTTGTTTCCCTCCCCACTATTGTGGGTTTTTTCTTAATTTAAATAAAATGTTTTTGATTTTTTTTTGAACGTAGGCTACTGCCTTTCTTTTTTACTGTTATGAGTTTGAGTAAATGAATTGCTGCATTTGTTTGCAGCTAGAAGAGGATGCTGTTAAAATAGTGTCATTATTTTTTCCGTTGACTGCTTCTCTTAGCTTCAACCAACATTATTAGAAAACTTACTCATGGGCAAATAAATAAATAAATAAATTGCTCTTGTAAAAACGATGGGTGAAAGCCTCAGCCTGTCGGCGATAGTCGATATATACGTCCATGCCCAACCTTACTGTACACCCATGTGTTGGACTCATCAGGCTGTTGCTTTATGCATTTTCTGATCCCTGAGCGTTAACCATCGATGTAATGCCTGAATTATGCTTCAGCACTAAATCTAAGACATAAGTGGACGTGCGCCTTCCGAGAAATGTAACTACTCATCGGGCCGATGCAGTCAGCAGCTATTATGATTTCAGCACCATTAGTGGATTCTTCGCCGCACTTTTTACCTCTCAGCCATAAAATGTTGTGGTATTGTCGTCACCATGCCAAAATTGATACCATACTAGAAGGCTGAAGGGTACAACTGCCAGTATTTTTGAATTCATCAGTGAGAGAATAATGGTCATCATCCCTGGATAAGGAATAATAATTTTAGTATCAATATAAGGGAGGTTGCTGAAACAGTCATAATGTGGTATACTGGGTATACCTGAGAAGATTTTGTAATTTGCCATGCTTATTTGGGAGATTTTTACTGGTGGCTATCCAGCCGTGATGATGGAAAAATGTCCCCAGAGAAGATTCTAAAATTACAAGTAGAAAGGTGGGCTGTAGAACAGCCTACTCTGTGAACTTGTTGTTTATACTGTGCCCTTCCCGTCTAGGTCCTCAATGACTGCCGGGCCGTACTGCAGGTGCTGGGGCCCTGGTGTGCAGATAAGGCAGCAGGCATCATGGTGCGCGAGCTTCAGAAGTACATCAAACATGAGCAGGAGGAACTCAGCCGCAAATTTCTACTCTTCACGGACACTATTCTGCGCAAAGTGCACGCTCTCTGTGAGGAGCATTTCTCCCCCGCCTGCCTGGACCTCAAGTTTGTCACGCCAAAGGTCCTACGGCTGCTTGAGATCCTGCACGAATACAAGCCGTTTGAGCGGCAGCAGTTTGAAAGTGTGGAGTGGTACAACAACCGCAACCAGGACAACTATGTGTCCTGGAGCGACTCTGAGGATGAAGATGAGGATGAAGAGGTGGAAGCCAAAGAGAGGCCTGAAGCTAACTTTCCCTCTCCATTCACAAATATCCTGTGTGGAATCATCTTTGTGGAGAGGCGTTATACAGCTGTTGTCCTCAATCGGTAAGGACTTCAAGGAATGATTGCTTCAGCTTAGAGACTGGTGTTATTTCGTGTGTGTCAGTCAGTCAGTGCTGCAGACATCAGAAGGAAACTGGAGTAATACCAGCAGGAGAGAGCACTGACTCGTGGTTAATCTGCCTGTCATAGTCTGTAATTAGTGGACATAAATGGATGATATCATATAAAATTCGTCTGCGTTTTTACAATTTTTCGAGGTGTTTAAAAAAAAAAAAAAGAAGTATTTTTAAAGCAGCTGAGTGCAACAGTGAGGCAAAATAAGATACACTGGCTAGCTTAACGATCGTAGCTTTGGGATTTTAAAAAAATCCCCGGTGTTTAGAGCCATTGAGTTTACATCTTAAGGTACCAAAATACCCTTTCTGTTCTTACTTTGGTGGCTGAGTGATAGAGGCATGTGGTGAGAATGAACGCGCCCTCTAAATCGTCAGTGCAGCAGGTAGTTGGTGATAAATCATAAAAGTTTGGAAAGATGGCATCTCTTGTTTGACTGGCTGCATATTTTTGTCCTTGGTGAGTTATCACTGACACTCTTTCTGTTCTCCAGTCTTATCAAGGAGGCAGGGAAGCAGGACCCAGAGCTTGCTTATATAAGTAGCAACTTCATCACTGGCCACAGCATTGGCAAGAACCAGGCACGCAACAAACAAATGGAGGTGGAGTTCAGGAAGCAAGAGGAGGTAAGTGAGAGATAACTTGTGGATGTCAGCCATCACACTCTCTCCATATTAGCTTCTGAGTGGTGTGGCACTCTGTGAAAAGTCAAGTGTAACTATTTCTAAAGAGTCATTCTGACCCCACTGACCTGTGAGGACCTTGGAACAGGTCTTAAAAATGTGTTTGGAGTTATTTAATGGTTTTCTCTAACCCTGTGAGCTAGCACTTGTGGTTGTGTGCACAGTGAGCACCATGGCAACAACACTTTCTCTTTCTAGACTTTTCTCGGTCAGGTGCTTTTCAGAAATGTTGTGCACCTGGTCACCGGGTTCAGACGCTGCCCCTGAATCTGATAAGATAACTACAGGAAGAAATTGTGCTGAATATAAAAGAAAACTTGGATTTTGAAAATGAACGATGGAGAGATGTGTGGATACCGTGCTAAATTCTTGGTTGTTTTGTTGTTATCACTTCCTGAACTCAGGACCCCTTTTCCTTCTCTGACAGGTTCTTCGCAAATTCCGGGCTCATGAAACGAACCTTCTGATTGCCACCAGCATCGTCGAGGAAGGCGTAGATATTCCAAAGTGTAACTTGGTGGTGCGGTTTGACTTGCCTACAGAGTACAGGTCCTACGTCCAGTCCAAAGGCCGAGCTCGGGCACCTGTCTCCAACTACATCATGCTGGCTGACACTGGGAGGACCAAAGCCTTTGAAGAAGATCTCAGTACCTACAAGGCCATAGAAAAAGTAATGTTTTCTCTTTATCTGACAAGACTGAGATGCTTAGTCTGTTGGCTTAGGGGCCAAATGACCTAATTTTCTCTCAAACAGATCTTAAGGAATAAGTGCTCCAAGTCAGTGGAGGTGAGTGAGTTTGAAGTGGAACAGGTGATGGATGATGACAACATTCTACCACCCTATGTCCTGCGGTCTGAGGATGGAGGTCCTCGAGTCACCATCAACACGGCCATCGGTCACATTAACAGGTGTGCTTTCTGATTTTCAGAATGTTTTTATTTCCAGCTCAAATACTTTGTTATTGATCGAGACTGCCGGTTGCTCCAAACAGCCTCTTTTTGTTTGTCACTTTAAATCCATGTGAACTACTGCCCACGGTTTCTGCTTGCATGGAGCCAACATATACATGATACTGCTGCTTCTTTTTCTCTCACTCATCATTTTACATGTCAATATAGCTGAAGACAGTACAGGGTTCCCAATCCAGTGAAAGTGTCAGACACACAGTCCAATCGCCATCACATCAGCACTAAGTTTGTAATAAAGAGATGAAGTGTTTGCATGTTGTCTCTGTGCCAGTGTTGGTTTCCTCGAGGTGTGTGTGTTTCATTCATGATTCCTGGGTACAAGTGGCAAAAATCAGTAAAGCACTTTGAGATGTGAGAAAGAACCAGCAGAGCTCTGTATCTATCAAAATATTGCCATAAATATTTGAAAAGGTCTTTCTGCCCTGGTGTTCAGGTATTGTGCTCGGCTGCCCAGCGACCCATTCACACACCTAGCACCAAAATGTAAAACCATGGAGATGGGGGATGGATGTTTCCAGTCCACTCTCTACTTGCCTATAAACTCCCCTCTGCGAGTTCCTGTCAAGGTAAGGAAGGCTGTTATAGTTTTCAAAATTGCCAGTGTAAACATTTTGACGTGCTCCTTTTATATTTCTAAAGGATGATTGATATTTTGACTTGCACCTACAGGGTCCAGTGATGAATTGTGCAAGAGTGGCAGAGAAGGCAGTTGCACTAGTATGCTGTGAGAAACTCCACAAAATAGGTAAAACCACAATAACAATCTTGCAGACTAATCTTGTTATTTTTGTCTTCATTGCTTCATCTTTTGCCTCTTCCTTCTAAGGTGAACTGGATGATCACCTGATGCCCGTGGGAAAGGAGACGGTAAAATACGAGGAGGAGCTTGATCTTCACGATGAGGAGGAGACCAGTGTCCCAGGCCGGCCTGGTTCTACGAAGAGAAGGCAGTGCTACCCCAAAGCTGTACGTCATGCTCATTACAGGCAGGCATTTGATGCAGGGAGGGCACGGCTGAACCAGTTTACAGACTGTTTTTGAAGTAATTCAGCTGCAAAAATCTGAGGTGATATGGGGGGATGGGGGGGGGGGGTCAACTGGCTGTATCCAAACTCATCAGTGACTCTCTGGATTGGCAGAACCTTGCTATATCGCACCAGTAAGTAAATGCGTTGGCATATACAGCACTGTGCTCCCCTCATTTCTTTGTATTCTGCTTCCTTTAAAGTAGGCTTTAGCAGTAGTACTCCAGACTTCTTTAAAGAAAAACTGAAAGACCTTAGATGCTGGCTGCTTTCGTACTTATCAGTCCAGTTTCAGTGCCTGACATTTTCAGAGCCAAGTTAAGCCATTTAACACTGACTTTTACATTAGCAAAGACTCATTTTTACATTGTATCTTTAAATGCTTTACTAGCAGCCTGTTGCTAAAGCACACTATTTGCTTTAGTTTAGCAAACTGTAAACTTGCCAAAATATGACATGGTGACCTTTAAAAAAGGAAGGAAACTGGACAAGTGGAGGTCAACACAAGTAGCAGGCCTAGAAAAAATAATCAGCAGGTGAACGGTATCTGAACGGTGCACTTCATCCAGTGTGGTTGGAATTATGATTGAAGGAATTACGAATGCAAGAAAAGTACAGTCATATTTTGATCCACAGTGCACTACCATATGGAAAACATGTTACTGGTTAATGTTGAATGAGTTTTCATCCCAAACGCACTGCCAGTGCAGTAAAGGCAAACCCGGATAGAGAAACATGAGGGCTGACTCAATGAGCATACAGTACTGTGCAAAAATCTTGTGTCCCGTTTCTGTCATCTCCAGATACCGGAGTGTCTGTGTGACTGTTATGCAGTACCGGAGCAGAGCTACTACCTGTATGTGATTGGGATGGTGCTCACCACTCCCCTCCCTGATGAGCTCAATTTCCGTAGAAGAAAGCTCTACCCGCCAGAGGACACCACCAGGTGCTTCGGCATACTGACTGCCAAACCCATACCTCGAGTACGTTGCTTCCGCACATTTGAGTACCTCAGTGCTTCACAATATTCTTCAGCATTTATTCTGTAGACGTGTTATACATGTGAAAACGAGCAGCTTTGCTTTGATCCAGATTCCCCATTTCCCGGTGTACACTCGCTCTGGTGAGGTGACCATCTCCATCGAGTTGCAGAAGTCTGGCTTCACGCTCACCACTGCCCAGCTCGACCTCATCACTCGTCTCCACCAGTACATTTTCTCCCATATTCTCCGCCTGGAGAAACCTGCACTGGAGTTCATGCCCACAATGGCTGACTCTGCTTACTGTGTTCTACCTCTGAATGTTGGTGAGTGCTCAGTTCAGTTTGTAAATTCATTTCCACCTGTGTTAAAATGTTCGTTAACAATCTTTCCTTCTCTCCTTTGGCTTCTTCAGTTGGAGACTCCAACACACTAGATATGGATTTTAAGTTTATGGAAGACATTGAGAAGTCTGAGGCCCGCACTGGCATTCCTACTACTCAGTACACAAAGCAGAACCCCTTCACCTTTAAGCTGGAGGACTACCAGGATGCTGTCATCATTCCAAGGTAGTGGAGCGGCACGTGTCTGTACTGGATTGATTTTGTGTGAACGTGTCAGCTGTATGAAGTATACGCTGAGCCAAACGACGTGATAATCGCCTCGCTGCTACTTTCCAGGTATCGCAACTTCGACCAGCCTCATCGCTTCTATGTCGCTGATGTGTACGCAGACCTGACACCACTCAGCAAGTTTCCTTCGCCAGAGTATGAGACTTTCGCTGAGTACTACAAAACAAAGTACAACCTGGACTTGTCTAACCTTAACCAGCCGCTCCTGGATGTAGACCACACCTCCTCCAGGTCAGTGGCACCAAATCTGGAGCCAGGTTCATAATTATGTGGACAAGGACAGTTTTCTCAGGCATGTGAGAAAACACAGAAAAGCACAGAAGCAGATATGCGATTCCACTTGGCTTTGCATAAATATTGTGTTGTTAGGAATTTTTTTTTTTTTTTTTTTTTTTTTTAGGAAGTACCTCCCTTCCTGAATAATAATGTTATAGCCAAGAGTGGAGTCTGTACTGGTTATTTCATGAAAGGCAATAAACAGATTAATGCCATTTCCAAGTGTGAATATGCTTACATGCTAGCTTTTATGGGAACTGTCAATATGTAATCCACAGAAGTGGGGAATAAAGGTCAGGAGGAAAAAGGCAAACCTGGGGAGGTGCTTGTTTAATACTATGCGTATCTATAAATTTAAATGTTCACTATGGTGACCAGGCTTTCCAACTCTCTTGTCCCATCGCAGACTGAACCTGTTAACCCCTCGACACCTAAACCAGAAGGGCAAAGCCCTGCCACTCAGCAGTGCAGAGAAGAGGAAGGCCAAGTGGGAGAGTTTACAGAACAAACAGGTACTCGCTGCCTCTGTTAGATTGTAGGGTGAGGAGATATCCATCAGTGTAGGAAACCTAGTATAATTTTGTGTGTAAAGGAACATGGGACATGCTCATATTTCATTTTTGTGTGTTTTTAAAGAACGTTTCTAGATATCACTTTACTGCTGGTTAGTACAGTGGTCCTGTTTCCATCCACTGGTCAGCTGGAGTCTTTCTGTGTAGAGTGGGCATGTTCTCCCTGTGTCTGTGTCCGGGTGCTCGGGGTTCCTCCCACAGTCCAGATACTGGTTCTGAATTGGCTGTGGGGTAAACGCTCATCTCTCTGGCTCCAGCCCTACTGTGAATTTGAACTGGAAAAGAGGATGGATTGATGATGATGATGATAATTATTATTACTGATTTCTATAACCTATTATATCAAAGAATACTATTCCCATAGATGCATTATTTAATATGGCATGATCATGTGTGTGGACAGGGTTGATGGTGATCTGTTAGCTTTCAGGAATTATTAGACCAGTGAGTGCCAGAGACGAAGTCTTGTTGTGAGTTGCTGTTTATTCCGACAATCCCAGTCTCATGTGCTTTGTGTTTGTCAGATCCTGGTTCCAGAACTGTGTGCCATCCACCCTATTCCAGCCTCCCTGTGGAGAAAAGCAGTGTGTCTGCCCAGCATTCTTTACCGCCTACACTGCCTGTTGACTGCTGAGGAGCTCAGAGCTCAGACAGCTAGTGAGGCTGGAGTGGGAGTCCAGACCCTCCCCCCTGACTTCAGGTTGCTGTTACATACACAATAGAATAACAGATTTCTGCGTCACACTTTCCAAAAGACTTATTTCCTGCTGATTCATACACAAACACAATTAAAACTGTTCATAGGAGTGCAAGTGTAGAAAATGGGTGACTGTTGGTTAGATTGTAAAGCCTTTTGACTTGTTA
Source organism: Simochromis diagramma (assembly GCF_900408965.1). Lineage (NCBI taxonomy): Eukaryota > Metazoa > Chordata > Actinopteri > Cichliformes > Cichlidae > Simochromis > Simochromis diagramma. Next base: position 2,747,103 of record NW_024387170.1, read on the forward strand.
GACTAGGAAAGGACTATATAAATGTTGGTGTCCTCAAAATTGCACATTTTTTCCTATTGCACACTAAAACGAGTTGATTGCATGATAAAGTTGTTAGAATGCTGATGTGGGTGGCACATGTCAAAGTAACATCCACAAGAATGGCCAGACCAAAGTTTCCCATTGGGACTTGATGAGTTAGTGTTAATGTCTGATCTTAGTTAAGAAAACCAAATCTTCTCTTTTAGGATTTGTTGTTTGTGAACAACTTGTGTGTGTGTGCACACGCTAACATGTAGATGCTCTGTATGTGGCAGATATCCAAACCTGGACTTTGGCTGGAAAAGGTCTATTGACAGCAAAACCTTCATATCCTGCCCTGAGTCCTGCAGCGAGGAAGGTGCCAGTCACTGTAAGCACCAAGAGACTATAAGCCCTGATCCCAGTTCCCTAATGCTTCCCAGTGGTGAGCACTCTTCCATGTCTGAGCAGGAGGACTTCAAAGCTTTAGATTCTGAAGAAGCCCCCTGCACCAGGAACCTAACTAATGGCACTGCCTTCTTTGCTAGCTGTGACGATGGCAACCAAAATGAGCACCTTCCCCAATGTGACAATTGCCAATGCTCCCAGCTCAGCTTTGCTGGGCTGCAGAGCTCCAAATCAGTACAAAGCACTACCTCAGTTCTTGTGCAGCCCCCTCACACCTTGAAGAAGCCCAACTCCAGTCCTCCACAGCCTAGTGATGAATGTACATCGGGGAGGACTTCAGACCACACAAAAAAAGCTACCTCAGTCTGCAGCCGAGCAGCCACGAGTCCCAACACTCTCACAGCACCTTCTGATGTCTGTGCTCGTCCCCAGCATGGATCCCACGCAGCAAACTCACCCAAGAGCTTGGGGCCCAACCCCGGTCTCATCCTGCAGGCCCTGACCTTGTCTAATGCCAGCGACGGCTTCAACCTGGAGCGGCTGGAGATGCTCGGTGACTCTTTCCTGAAGCATGCCATCACTACATACCTGTTCTGTACCTACCCTGATGCTCACGAAGGACGTCTCAGCTACATGCGCAGCAAGAAGGTGAGACACATGTCATTTCTCTGAACCGTGTGGCAGTAGTAAGGTACAGGCCGTGCATGTGTGTACACAGTAACAGGAATGCAGCCCGGCTGAAGATGTACAAACAGAGTCCCAAATGCAAATTAGCACATCACATCAGACACACTTTCATCGCTGTCTACAACAAGGCAAATGACACAAAATGACTTGGATGAATTAGCATTTGGTCTGTTGATTAGTGTCATTTGGGAACGGCTGCAAACCTGTTTAAGAACTCATCTTTGCACTGTGTCCTGGCTTGGCTGATGTCGCAGTGTCCATTAAGACAAGATGACTTCATTGTGTTACTCACACTCTGCCTGATGTCCAGGTGAGCAACTGTAACCTGTACCGTCTGGGAAAGAAGAAAGGGCTTCCTAGCAGAATGGTGGTGTCCATCTTCGACCCTCCAGTTAACTGGCTGCCTCCTGGATATGTGGTCAACCAGGACAAGAGCAGCACCGACAGAATGAATTCAGAGGAGGTCAGTGGATTACTGCAGCTTTATACGCTCTGTTTTTTTTCTCTTTGTTGTGTGGTAGTCGATCGGTGTGTTCACTGAGGAGTTTCCAAAGGTTGTTTCATGTAATGATGATGACGGGCCAGTAGAGGGCAGACTTTCTCCATGTTTTGCAACTCGTGGTGAGATTGTGTGCTTGCATGTCGAACAGGTCTGAACTCTCATCTGAACTCCTGGAGCTCAGATAATGTTTTTCATAATGAAGGTTAAAAACCAAAATCCTTCCACACACTCTTTTATACACCACTTGGGAAAAACGGCTTGAAATAAAACGCAGTTAATGGTCAGATGTGAGCTAAAAAGGAACAACCTAAAACAGAAAAGACTAAAATCTTTTCCTTTTAGATAATAACCTTCAGTGAATCAAACCATATGCCCAAACACCCAGTCATTGAACATTTTAAGGAGATCTATTTTTGAAGTGATGATGATGATACGTACCATAAAATTAAATGTTCACCTGACAGTTTGTTCATGGTTCGTGTGGTGCTAGCTTTCTATATACTTTTCATCCCTGGCATCCCTTTTCGTCATCCACATATGGAGGTGGGAAATTACACAATGCTGTATAGCCTTTGCTCCAGATTGTACCAATAATCTATGAAAGTCTGTTGCTAAGAGAACAGGCCAAAGACAAATTAAACTTTATGCTGAACTGAAAGTAACCTGGTGCCCCACATGATTTTAATTATGTGCATCAACAGTGCTTAAAAGTGGCATAACAAACGAGATGGACTAATGCTGTGTGAATGCAGGAAATATCCAGAGTGCTGAAAACAGGCCTGCGATACTGTGTTTTTGTTGAATGATATACTGTCCCAGAAATAACTGCAGGAAAATGTAAAACAGAAATAAATTGCAATAAAACTAATGCTTAACAATAAAAAGCAGTAAAACACTGAGACAGGCTCATTTTCTAATTTAGTTCAGATAGCAGTCTCCTCTGTGTTTTTACAAAAACACTCACAAAATGGAGCAAGACACAGTCGCTGTGCACAATTAGACTTTTATTAAGAGTTTAGTTATGTTTTTTGATAATGCTTAGGACATATCGTCTGTTAATGTCAATGTGTAGTCTATATATGCATACTTCAGTAAACACACATTAAACTGTAGGCTATGAATGACAGCTCACATACTTAAAGTTGCATTTTGATTAATTTTGCCTCTGGAAACCTGCTTCAGCAGTTCTGATTACGTTATTGTTATTGGTTATCGATTTGATTCCTTATCAATTCTCATTGGCTCCATAGCATGTCAATGAGATTACATTCATGCTAATGAATTGCATGCTGTGTGCTCAAATGTTTGTGTGCGTTGGAGGTGTTTCTTCTCTTTGTTGTGATCAGTGTTGGAGTTATTATTTTTAAAAAGGTAACGTATTACATACATGACACAGAACAATTTTGTTAAACCTAATGCAGTACATTACTTAATTACTCCCAGGAGAAAGTAATTTGTGCTGAAGAGACTTCAGTGATTACACTATAGAAATATGAACTATTGATTTTTGGACTACAGGGAGTGCAGAATTATTAGGCAAGTTGTATTTTTGAGGAATAATTTTATTATTGAACAACATCCATGTTCTCAGTGAACCCAAAAAACTCATTAATATCAAAGCTGAATGTTTTTGGAAGTAGTTTTTAGTTTGTTTTTAGTTTTAGCTATTTTAGGGGGATATCTGTGTGTGCAGGTGACTATTACTGTGCATAATTATTAGGCAACTTAACAAAAAACAAATATATACCCATTTCAATTATTTATTTTTACCAGTGAAACCAATATAACATCTCCACATTCACAAATATACATTTCTGACATTCAAAAACAAATCAGCGACCAATATAGCCATCTTTCTTTGCAAGGACACTCAAAAGCCTGCCATCCATGGATTCTGTCAGTGTTTTGATCTGTTCACCATCAACATTGCGTGCAGCAGCAACCACAGCCTCCCAGACACTGTTCAGAGAGGTGTACTGTTTTCCCTCCTTGTAAATCTCACATTTGATGATGGACCACAGGTTCTCAATGGGGTTCAGATCAGGTGAACAAGGAGGCCATGTCATTAGTTTTTCTTCTTTTATACCCTTTCTTGTCAGCCACGCTGTGGAGTACTTGGACGCGTGTGATGGAGCATTGTCCTGCATGAAAATCATGTTTTTCTTGAAGGATGCAGACTTCTTCCTGTACCACTGCTTGAAGAAGGTGTCTTCCAGAAACTGGCAGTAGGACTGGGAGTTGAGCTTGACTCCATCCTCAACCCAAAAAGGCCCCACAAGCTCATCTTTGATGATACCAGCCCAAACCAGTACTCCACCTCCACCTTGCTGGCGTCTGAGTCAGACTGGAGATCTCTGCCCTTTACCAATCCAGCCACGGGCCCATCCATCTGGCCCATCAAGACTCACTCTCATTTCATCAGTCCATAAAACCTTAGAAAAACCAGTCTTGAGATATTTCTTGGCCCAGTCTTGACGTTTCAGCTTGTGTGTCTTGTTCAGTGGTGGTCGTCTTTCAGCCTTTCTTACCTTGGCCATGTCTCTGAGTATTGCACACCTTGTGCTTTTGGGCACTCCAGTGATGTTGCAGCTCTGAAATATGGCCAAACTGGTGGCAAGTGGCATCTTGGCAGCTGCACGCTTGACTTTTCTCAGTTCATGGGCAGTTATTTTGCGCCTTGGTTTTTCCACACGCTTCTTGCGACCCTGTTGACTATTTTGAATGAAACGCTTGATTGTTCGATGATCACGCTTCAGAAGCTTTCCAATTTTGAGACTGCTGCATCCCTCTGCAAGATATCTCACTATTTTTGACTTTTCTGAGCCTGTCAAGTCCTTCTTTTGACCCATTTTGCAAAGGAAAGGACGTTGCCTAATAATTATGCACACCTGATATAGGGTGTTGATGTCATTAGACCACACCCCTTCTCATTACAGAGATGCACATCACCTAATATGCTTAATTGGTAGTAGGCTTTCGAGCCTATACAGCTTGGAGTAAGACAACATGCATGAAGAGGATGATGTGGACAAAATACTCATTTGCCTAATAATTCTGCGCTCCCTGTATATTGACTTTTTTTTTTCTCATGCAGGCCAAAGAGGAGCTTTTGGCTAACGGGCGATCTGGACACGAATATGATGAGGATGATGACGAGGGCGAGGATGTAGATGAAGATGGCGAGTTGATGCTGAAAGATGAGCCAAAAGATGAAGTGAACATGGAGGATGATCTTGAGTATTACAAGGAGCACATCCGCTTCATTGACAACATGTTGCTGGGATCTGGAGCATTTGGGAAGAAGATCTCGTTGAGTGGCTTCCCTCCCAATCTTACTCCAGCTTCAGGCTCCTCACCAGCTATGGAATCTCCGTATGATTGGAAGACCCCCAAGAAGCCCTCCCATCCAACCGCAGCTCATTACCCCACAGAGCAGGTGCCCAGTGGGCCCTCACCTGAGGAGTTTGACTACAGCTCGTGGGATGCAATGTGCTACCTGGACCCCAGCAAGGCCGGTGAGGAGGATGACTTTGTGGTAGGCTTTTGGAATCCATCGGAAGAGAACTGTGGCACTGAGCTCGGTAAACAGTCCATATCCTATGACCTGCATACAGAGCAGTGCATCGCAGACAAGAGCATCGCTGACTGTGTCGAGGCTCTGCTAGGTTGCTACCTGACCAGCTGTGGAGAGAGAGCTGCACAAATGTTCCTGTGTTCACTGGGCCTCAAGGTGAGCTCGGAATGCATCGCAATGCAGAAACAAATGAACACGCACAAAAATGAATCAATTGAGAAGCCTAATAAAACCACATGTCCTTTTGATGAGCATAAACATGATGTGGAATATTTCCTGCTACTGCTTCTCCCTAAGTTTTTTATTATAACATCTATAAAAGAGTTCCCCGATTTTGGAGAATGCACTTTTTCCTTTGCCTGTTTGTTCTTTCAGGCTTGTTTAGCATTTGCAGAGAACCTGAGTAGTCCAAAGTGAAAACCACAGATGAAAGTGGCTTCTTCAAATTTAGATTTCACTTTTGTAACAGTGGAAAGTGGCAAATACTTTGTTACTGTGTTATTTAATAACTATAGAAAAAACTAATAACCTGGGCCTGAACTTAATACATGAATTATAATACTGATTTGGATGTACTTTACCAGCTTTCAGAACAAACTTTTTATTACTGTTCATTGTTTTGCTGTTGGCCTCAGCTTTGCAACACGCTTCACCTGAAACTAAAAACACACTTTTGGTCTTATATGTTCCTGACTCGGTTCAAATAAATAGTTAATTATATTTGATAATATTTTTATATTAATTATAAATAATTCAGATACATGTCAGTTACTGAACATGCCAGTTAGGAGATCGCAAAGTTAAGCAAGCTCCTCCCCCTGCGTCCTAACATGGAGTTTATGGAGTTTGAGTGGCGACATGTATTGTTCAGGAAAACATTGCAGTGATGTTAATGATGTTAATTTTTGTGATGCATAAAATATTGAGAATTATGGACCGAGTACTTGCATCAGCTCAAATCTGGAAGGACCCAAGCTTTACAAACATGGCACTGTTTGAAAGTAACGTTTTAAAGAATGCAAGGCAAAACTGTTTATTTATATAATCCATTTCTCTCCCTCCCTCCCTCCCTCTTTTTTTTTTTTTTTTTTTTATATAAAATGACAACAGGTTTTACCATTGGAGAGAGGTCCACCGACTGGAGCAGCGGCACAGGTTCACACTCATACTCAAGTCGCAGACCTGTGTTACGGCTGGCTCAAGATCCCACCCCGCTGCATGCTGGACCATCCAGATGCAGAACGAACTCTCAACCACCTCATATCTGGCTTTGAGAACTTTGAAAAAAAGATCAACTACACTTTTAAGAACAAGGCTTATCTCCTGCAAGCCTTCACTCACGCTTCCTACCATTATAACACCATTACAGGTCAGTAAACCTTATGCTTTACTGACTTTGTCCTTCATTCTTAGTTGTGCATCTCCAGTTGACAAATCTGTGCTTCTTTCACTTTTTCTCAGATTGTTACCAGCGGCTGGAGTTTCTTGGCGATGCAATTCTAGACTACCTCATAACAAAGCACCTTTACGAAGACCCACGGCAGCACTCTCCTGGAGTACTGACCGACCTGCGCTCAGCGCTCGTCAACAACACCATCTTTGCCTCTTTGGCTGTTAAATACGATTATCACAAGTACTTCAAGGCCATCTCGCCAGAGCTTTTCCACGTCATTGATGACTTTGTGCAGTTTCAGCTGGAGAAGAATGAAATGCAAGGCATGGACTCTGAGGTGAGTCCTGCTTCTCTGAAGAATGTGGTTATTATCGGTTCTGCAGGAACAAGCCTAATCTTTGTTGTTGTAGCTTTGCCCTCTGAAATAAGTTCAAGAACCGCTCGCCGCGAATAACGAGGCTGCCAGCTTTTATTAAGCTGTTTTCATATCCCAACGTTTGGGTTTCATTCGTCTGCAAAAGGCTAGCTTGGCACCAAAATCTCCTTTCGTTGTGCTTAAGGACTTTTATGCCTTAGGGGACAGCAGGCAAGAACGCATTTATAAAAATAAAAAAGTGAGAGAAAGAAATTAAGCAATAACTCGCACACTCTTTCCTACCATAGCCATTGGCTTAATCCTTTCTCAATGTTTCTGCAGAGCGCCCTAAGCTGAACAATAAAATAACATATTTGGGGGTCAAATCAGACAGAAAAAGCTGTAAAAGCAATGGAGAGATGACTTAATGTGAGTTGGTAACGCTAAACAGACAGAGGCTTAAATTCTGCAGCTTTACAGGAAAGTCACTCACAATGTCCCCATTACACAGAAGAAGATTAGGCTGATAGCATAGAGTTAACACGGGGTGGCTGCAGCTCAGGTGGTAGAGCAGGTCACCTACTTAATTGGAAGGGTTATGGTTCGATCCCTGTCTGCTTGGGCAAGATGCTAACCCCATGTTGCTCTCCGGTGCATCCATCGGAAATAAATGCATGTGAATGTTAGAGAGCATAGAAAAAAGTGCTTGTGCACTTTGAATGAGAAAAGTTGTGTAAACGTCTTTGAGTGCTAAGAGTAGAAAAGCACTATATAAGAAGCCTCAGACTGGGAACAGTACTGGACTCCATATGTAATTAACTGGGATCTGGTTATTGTGTTGCCATCAGTGCAACCTGTCAGAGTGCAGATAGACATTGAGAAGGGAAAAACTCCCTTTTAACAGGAAGGAACCTCTGATAGAAAGGGGCTCAGGGAGGGGCAGCTGTAACTGGTTGGGGGTGTTACAGCTGTCAGTGTGTCAGCTGACGCACAGCTTTGTTGTTTTTGTCTCCAGCTGCGGCGCTCCGAAGAAGACGAAGAGAAGGAGGAGGACATTGAAGTCCCTAAGGCCATGGGAGATATCTTTGAGTCGCTAGCTGGAGCAATTTACATGGACAGCAGGATGTCATTGGAGACTGTGTGGCAAGTGTATTATCCAATGATGAGGCCACTTATAGGTGAGAAAGAGTGAAAGCATGTTTCTCTATTTATTTCTGTGTTTCTTGTTTATCCTCCGTGATTGATGGGCAGCGCATGCAGAGAGCTTGAATGACTGCAAACATTCATGATAATTTGCCACTTCTGTGGTTGTGTCAATTGAATCGTCATGATACCATCTCTTTCTACCTCACCAATCTTCATCCCCTCACCAATTACAGAGAAATTCTCTGCCAATGTGCCACGCTCTCCTGTGAGAGAGCTGCTCGAGATGGAACCAGAAACTGCAAAGTTCAGGTAGGACATGAAGAACACAGCTTCGCTACACTGACTGTACATACAGGGGCAAAAGTGCAGTGCTTTAAATTTATTAGGCCAGCTGTGATTTTAAAAACAAGGAAATTATTTTGTGTGTCTTTCAAAAGGATTTTTAAATGTCATCACACATTAATCAAGCAAAATATTCCACCACTAAAAGTAGTTTTTTCTGTTCAGGAATATATGTAAAATAACAGCTTTACTACGCAGTACATGTACAAATTTATAGATAACAAAATAATTATATTTTCTTTAAGATGGGATCAACTATTAAAGAAACAGAAGAAAGGATTTTGTGGATGCTATTAACTCAGGGCAGCTGCATTTAGTGGTATTAAACTTTTGGACAGTGTGTAATTAGCATAATGACCAAAATATAAAAGGTATACTAATCATACTGGACTAACACTGGTCTCTGACATCTTCTTACTTATGCAAAACTCCATCTCTGGAAGCATATCATATTTGATTACAAGGGTTTTTGTGTGTTTTTGAGACTTCTACATCATCAGCGTGACTTTTCTTTTTCCTTAAAAAAATGATATAAATTGCATGATAAATGTTTAATGACTGAATTGCAAAATGTGGCTAATGTAGCAAGTGTGATAAAAATTAATACTCATATATGCAGATTCAAATTTGATATATTTTGTTATATATTTTGTCTAAAGGTTCAACAAACACTGTTATCAAAACAATTAAAGATTTCTGGGAGTTATTTCATGGTTCATGTTTTAAAGGGTTAAGCCTCTATATAATCACCTTTTTTTCCTACCTTTTTGAATCATTTCTTATTGGACTTGTGATATTCAACTTGAATACTCAAAGAATGCTGGTATATTACTCAGAATAACAGTTGTTCCCTGTTCCCGCTCCTGTCTTTGCAGCCCCGCAGAAAGAACGTATGATGGGAAAGTCCGCGTCACAGTGGAGGTCGTCGGAAAGGGCAAGTTTAAAGGTGTTGGCCGCAGCTACCGGATTGCCAAGTCGGCAGCGGCGCGACGAGCTCTGCGCAGCCTCAAAGCCAATCAACCTCAGGTCCAAAACAATTGAGCTCTCTTACTGAGCTGTCAGCATTAGCACCTAAGTTACCGAAGCCGACAGAGCAACGTCGGCTTCCGAACACAGCACGATACTAGCCCTGTATCTTTAGCCTGTGATGGCACAACAACGGCACCCAGGGAACACTGTGTGCAGACACAACAATTGAAGAAGACTGATATCACAGCCTATTTCACATTAGATATTCTACCTTTCTTCTTTTTTTTGCGCAAACACAATCTTTACTTTTCCTTTCTGCTTTGTGTAATCATGAGTGCTTTATTAACGTATAGCAAAGTGTTTATATATAAAAAAAAAAAAAAAGGTCAGGTCACAGTGTCAATTCCCCACTGTTCTTTTTGTTGTCATCTGTTTTTAACCTTGTGTCAGTGAGATGAGGCTTATGCTTATTGTGTAGTATTAGATTGTACATAGTTCAATCAGAGGTGTATGTAGGAAGAAAAAAAAAAAAAACGCTAAACTCCTCAGCCTGTGCACTAGTGCCAGTCAGTTTTAAAGCGGTTTGTAAAATGCTAACGGCAGACGTGGCTAACAGATACCACTGGAGCGAACACCTGGTGGGATTTCTGTCTAATCTGTCTTGAAATGTATTCTTGATCAGTTTTGCACTTATTCCATTAGGATCTGTTATTTTTAAAATGGTGTGGTCAGATTGACACCAAAATCATATACGTAGCAAAGTATATAAATATATATGAAATGCATAAATGATATTATTGGCCTTAGATGCTAAGGCTCACCGTCATCCTGCAAAACGGATAGGAATTACAACATTCCCAGTTACTGTAATTTAAACTAGTTTCTAACCGCACTTGAGGTTGCATGTTCTTGTAGCTTATGTATAAACCGAGACAACTGGATGGCTTCTATAAATGTTTCAAGTCTACGGCTATATGTAGTGCGACAGCCAGGTGAGATGTTTAAGGCATTATCTCTGCGATTTGGTTTTAGCGATGCTAAGAGTGGATGGAGTCGACTTGGTCAGTCTTGCGCAATAGATGTCTTTCCACAGCAAATCATCCAGTTTTGATACGAGAAAAAAAGAGAAACTCACCCGTTCAATATGCTGCAGAATTTTCTATGAGTTGGATACTCGTGTGTGACACGGAATCTTTTCAGACCGTCTTTGTGAACAAGACCAATTCATTTCAACAGTGTTCCTCACATCCCTTACCTACCAAAGCTATATAGTAGATGTGACACTATGAGAATGAAGTCAGTTCCCGAGGGTAAGGATACCAGCCTCGTCTGTGGTTTTTGCTTCTTGCTAAATGTCTCCCCCCTCGCCCTCATAAATAAGCCTTTTTCACTTGAATACCTCAGTTAATTGCATGCATTTTCTTGTCTTTGTTTTTCTTTTTTGTTTGGTGCTAATTTTTTTTTTGTATTAAGCTTGAACTTCTCATCTTTTTTGCACTGTAACTATAATACCTCTTTATTTGACCTCCTTTTTTTTTTTTTTAAACTGTTTAGTTTGGTGGTCCTGTTTGTTTGCTATAGAGCTGTAAAGGAAAGCTGTGTGGTCGACTCTTCTCCCCTCTCATACTTGAGGCACTTGATGATTTTTAGAGGGCGGGGATAGGAATTGTTTTCTCTGCACATAAATTAGTTTCATCATCTATTCATTTCAAACAATTTAGAGTTTCCTTTTGAATTCAGGGGTAAAACAGACGATTGATTGATCACACGAGGATACATGCTTGTAGAGGTAATCGGATTGCACTCTTAAATTTGCTCCAAAAAATAGGCGGTGAAAATACTTGACTTAACTCTTCAGTTCTGTCTTCATAAATAAGGGTTGGAAAAGACTTTTACCTGTGTGACACCTGAACTGTTAGTATAGCGATCGGAAATCTAATCGGTCACAAAATCCTCCACACAGGTCTTCTACCTCAAAGGACCGTCCTCTCAGTGTTCATTTCTGCACAAGACTGCAGTTCAGTTCAGTGCACTCTGACAGCGCCGTCTACATCAGATCTTCAGTATACAATAAGCCAATCTCCAATTCCATCATAATGATTTGCGTCGCTTGTCTTGAATCAAAGATGTGACTCAGATCTTAGTGCCTTCTGTGGGAGGAAACCAGCGTGTGCACGGACTGGATCGCAGGCCCTGCTCGTATCTGATGTTAACATGGCTATTCAGTGTTCTGATCCAAAGTGGACAGCCCACTTCACTCCGTCATTAGAATGCATCTCCGTGGGTGTAGAGTACCACTCGTGATTGGCTCTCAGTCCTCCACTCTGTATGCAAATATGTGCCTGCCTTGACGCCGTTTTCAAAAACCACATGCCAGATCCTGCACGGGTGCATTTTCCAAACCAGCGTTTGCCCGTGCTCGGACGGCTCGGTCATTACCTGTAGTCGTCTCCAGATGACTTGCCATGTATGGGCTACGGACAATGTTAGCTATGATGCTTGGCCAAGGTGGGTCATTGTTTAGAGTGGGTCTGTGGAAACTGACTTGGGGAACACTGAAAAGGAAAATGCCTGGTGAAAGCATTTAGCTGCAGGATTGGATTTTTGGCCTGGAGTTTTGTTTTGTTTTGTTTTACTGGCAGGTTACCAGTCAGTGGAGTAGCCTCCTGAGTAGCGTTGTACACAGCATCTTCAGCGACACACTGAATACACAAATCAACATGAATGTATATGTTCTTGCTTTTGATCTAAACTCCGTAATTAAACTGAAGATTATCCCTAAATAAATCATGTCACTGATTGGCTCCAGTGTCCTTGGCTGACTGAAGACCCACTGCAGACATTTTCTAACTCTGACCCGTGCTAAGTGTTACTAGAGAAAACATAAACCTGAGAACTCGGGACAGGAACTGGCTCTGACTGGTTGCCCGAAAGGGTTCGATCAACAACAGAGGGCAGAAGTATTCTGTGTTACAAACACCCAAACTAAGTTCAGACTGATAGCTGCTGCAGTACGGTAGTTTTGAATATGGCCACAAATTCCAAATTTCTGTTGACCCGTTTGTTGCAGCAACCTGATTCTTTCTTTTTCCCAGATTTCCATTCACTTCCTTTGGTCCAACAGAATACTACGTGAAGAGTAAATGTGAAACTTTGCAACACTTCAGTCCACCTTTTTACAGCTTATCACTGTCAGAGTGCAATCTGTTATTATTTCTCAAGCAGGCAGAGTGGAACTATGAAAACCAGGCTGTGATTTCTCATTCCCCCATTGGAGACACTGTGGGCTGTCAGTTTCACCCTGCCACTCCTCACTCTGTAGTAAACACACAGAGCTGAACACACTAATCATCAGTGAGACTCTGGGAGGGACAGAAGAGGGATTATTTTAAAAAAAGAAAACAAATGTGAAATTGCTCACGGTGCCACGCCCACTGTATTATGTGTGACCGATGGAAAACAAGGATCCTTTTCAGATGGAGATGAAGACGTGTGTGGGAGTGCTGAAATTAAGGTAGCCCTGGATTATTTGGAGTGGACGATGTTTTCTTATACTGGCAGAGTTTTTTTTCTTTTTGTTTTTTTTTTCTTTTTGTACATGTAGCACAATTGAGCATTGCACTTGGGCGCCATACCTTACCTCATGTCAAAGTGTGAAAGGGACTGAACAATGGAGGAAAAAGCAGTGTGTGTATATATGATGCCATGTTATTAAGGACTAACTTGTGGTTCAGGCTTTGCTGCTGTCTCAGTTGCTGGTGTTACACAAATCTATGTTTAAAATGAGAGAATGAGACGATTGGAGAGGAAAGATAAAACCGTGCCTGCAGGCTCTCACCTGACAAATACACTGTAAGAAGAATTTCTGTAATTGGGGCTAAAATGTCTGGATGTCATGTGTCTGATATCCTGCCTTAAATGTGTTTGGAAATGAATTGTAAAGTTAAACTGACACTTTGAATTGAATCCTGCTTTGACACAGAATGCAAACTAGCCCACCACAGGAGGAGAAATGAGGCTGGCACATGTAATCAAACTTCCAACCTTTTGAGAACCTAAAGGAAAAATCTACTCATGCCCGTGAGAAGCAGCTCACATGAGCACGTCTGCTCTTCAAGTGTAGGCTGAAAGTGGTCTGTCATTCAAACGAATTGGACCATAAACTGTTTACATTTGATTGTCTGTGATCTTCTGTGAATTCTTTGCCTGTAAAATTACTGCTCGTTTTCGCTGTGGATGTAATTAGAATGTTTTGACACCAATCATGAAAAAAGTGACACTTTGAAGTCAAACTATATAGATTACTGTAGTAACACTGTTTGGTCTTCAAGTTGGGATTTATCAGAACACCTTCAGCATCAGCAGCAGTCTTCTTTCTGCAGCTGTTATAAACGAGCAAACACTGCACTTCTTGGTCCTTTGTGCAAACTCCAAGAGTTACTATGGAGACTCTAAAGTGGGTCTCCTCCAGTAGGTCAAAGTATCTAGCCCATGCAGCTTTGTGTCCACAGCTCACTCTGTAATTTTCCATTTAATTGATGTGACTACATAAAGTCTGTGGAAACAACAAATTGTCCTTTTCAAGGTAGAGTAGAGCCTAACCAAAACAGCAAACTTTCAGTACTGATATATTAACTGATACTGGCTTTGTAATACTTTTACCATTGTGTACTGTGGATTTGACAAACTATGATTGTCATTTCTTAATTACATCAAGCGTTCCTGATCTTAAAACAATACATTGTCTCAATAATACTTTATTTTATTTTGAAATGTCAGGTGCTATTACTGATACGGAAACGTTGATGCAGGGTCCACATGTCAGTTTCCAACATGTGTTCCTAATGGCTCTGCTTTAGTGCGAGCTTAGACTAATGGATCTGACGCCTGATTACAGAGTCAGTGAATTTTAAGTCTCGGCGAGGTGTGTGCAGTTTAACAAACAGGGAAGATAAACAAACAGCATATTGTGGTGGTAGAAGTGCTTTAACGTTTATGGTGCTGAAGGTGGACGTGGACTCACTACGGTGTGCTCGTGTATTTGTTTAAGACCTTACAGTAGATATCAGTGGGTACTGTGATGAATGGTATGACAATCTTGGAAAATGGGTAAGGTTTTCTACAATGCTTAATTACAATCAAGTTTCCAAAGTGTTTACATTTTCTGTGAATGACTGTCAGAAAATTCTTTTGTTTTTGTTTTTTTTGTTTGTTTTTTTTTTACATCCACCGTGACATCAGAGTTTCAAATGTTTTTATGTTGGGCAGCCACTAGATCTCTATGTCAGGTCGGCCACATGCATTTGGCTGATTGGTTGTAAATTTGTAAAGCAAATGTCACCGTATCCAGCATTATTGGTGTTTTTTAAGGTGGGTTTTTCCTTCAAGGATCAAATATGGAGTGTAAGAAAACCAACATTGCTTTGTTAAATGTTAAACGGTGAAAAGTGGGGTAAAGAGAGAACTCTTGGCAGCAAGATATTGGTCTCATGAAGCCAACATCGAACATCCTGTTCACCATGCAGCAGAACACCAGCAGAATGGAGCTACACAGATCGAGTGAACTGTTATCAGTATGAGGAATTATGGGCCATCACAACCTGCAGCAAATATATTTAAGGGACTTTGGAATAGAACTCAGTCATACTGTAATACCGTGCTGCAGTGGTTTGCGGTCTGCACCTTATGGGTCACAAATACCTTTAATTCCCCCCCATGTTTTTATAATTGTAGCCTGTTATATCTACAATAAAAATAATGGTATGGTTATTCTGTGGAGTTCATTTTTTCAGGTGGAGCCCTGCACAGCATCAGGTTGAGTATGTTGATAGGTCAAGCTATAATTAATGGGCAATCAGTTACACTATCACCACCAAATACCAATGTTCTGTTGATGGTAGTGACGGCTACTATAGCCAAACTAGACCCTGGATTTGAATAGTTAGATATATTGGTCAGTGTCACACTCCTCTTTTCTTTTTGTTTGTAATGAATTTATAACTGTGTAGAGAGCCTTTCTGGCTTTCTTCATGAACCATCATGGTGAAGCAGTCCTTTCAAAAACTTGTCCAAACCTTGCTAGCAGTTAGCTTTTAGCCTTGCTGCTCTCCCACAGCCCACTTGCAAAGCAATATAATATTCTACAAAGTTGCCAAAAAGTTGATTCTGTTCATCTGGACGCAGGTTTTAGTTGGTTTAGGTTTTAGTGAGAGAAATGTTTCACTCATCCAAGTGACTTCTTTAGTCTCAGCTGACTCCAGGTTTCCCCAACCTTATAAACAGTTCATTGCACAATGACTGAAACTAGCACCACTGAATGAACAATGGGCTGAGGTCAGTTCCTTGATCATTAATATGCAAATTGTCATGATCAATCAATTACATTTCATCAATGGTCATGACACAGCCCATTGTTCATTCAGAGTTACTGTTTTTTCCCCCAAATGTGAGGTATCATATATGCTGTCTTTATATTCTGATAAAGGTTCTGAGACTGAAGTTAATTTTGCCAATATTTCTAAGTAACCACTCAGACGTACTCACTGAACATCTTTGTTATAACCCCCAGTTTGAGAACCAGGCGGTTAAACGTGTCACTAATCATATTCTGTTTAAAATAAACCTATGATGATCATTCCAGAAAGTATTGTAGGATTTATTTTTACATTTATACATTCGATGGTGTATTTACTGTTCTTTTTCTCTTTCAAACAGTTCAGGTATCACTTTCTAGACTCTGGAGAACTTTCTTGGGGGATCTGCATTGTGTGCCGAGTGCAGCCTGAAATATCATTTTCCACTTTGGTTTTCGTGTCCTTCAATCATTGTAATGAATGATTAACTGTTACTGTGTGACACAAAGGTGAGCTTTATGCTTTAGCACACCTACACTGTTTCAAACTGCATCTACTAAGTTCAGAAAGGATAACCGTTCAATATTGGAACAAGTATAAACAGCAGTTAAACCCTTATTATCCAATTATAATCCAATATTGGTTGTAGATGGTATGCATAATCTTAACCCCGGATTTATAAAGATAATGTTCATAGATGGTTTACAAACCATCAGGCAATAATCAAACACTGATTTAACATAAACGTTCCTTTGAGATAATGTACAGAAATGAAACAACTGTGAATGTATTTAAGTTGGTTTTTTAAGGTCTTCTAAATGCATAGGCCATTTATCACTTTTAAGTCTGTCCTCTGATTTGAGCTTGGATGGGTCTAAGCTGCTGAATTCAGCTCTGTATGGAGGTACAGCCACTCGGGTCTGAAACTCATCAACAGCACCCACTATACTGGCTCCATCTCAGGTGCCTGACAACATACCACAGCAGTTAATTCAGCCCCTGGGAACCAAACAGGAATACTCAAAGCAGGTTCACCATCAGGGTCACGTTTCACTGGACTAAACCGGCTTAGAGGCAGGTAATTTTTCAGTCAGACCAATGTGTCAGTTATACTTCAAACTTCAATTTGTCTTTTTTTTTGTTGTTGTTCTTCCCATGTTGAGATGTTCATTCCTATCTGGAATTTATAAAATCTTAAAGGCTAACACATTCTTATAAACCTGTCAAAATGTGAGTTTGTAAAGGAAATCCCCCAATGGCTGTGAAAGGAGCAGCTCAGAGAAAAAGGCTTGTCAACCTGTGAAGCACAGTTCAGGCTACAATCTATGAAAAAGCCTGTAGAAATATTGATTTTTCCATATTTACATGAAAATGTAATTTAGGATAGAATAGCCCTTTTTGTTATTGTACAATGAAGTTGTGGGTGCTACTCACCAACTGTGCAACAAATACAAATGGTATGACAACAGGAATAAATAACAAGAATAAATACAAAACAAGAGAAAGGCGCACATTAAAAGGACAAGTTGCAAAGTGCTTAAATCTAGTGCAAAGGACTTGGTCTGAGTCAGGGGCGGAGCGGGGGGGGGGCTTACTGGGCTTAAGCCCGGGTTGTTTTGTCAGAAGCCCGGGGTCTTTTGGAGTGTAATTTTTTCATAGTTAGATGCCTGGCTGACAACTGTATAAAACAAAAACTACACACAATATTCGAAGCACATAGTGCACACTGTGGGAATTTACGACTGTGCGTAAATCCCCCTTGATATTGGTATGATCCGAGCTCAGGCACTAAGCGACTGAGCGAGGGGGCGGGGCAGCTGCTGCCTGCGAGTGCGCTGTTGGAGAAGCGCAGCTAGGCAGACAGAGGAGAACTGAAGTTTGACCAGGTACCAAAGCAAATCATTCGTACTGTACAAATAATGTAAATATGACGGTGTATCACAAAAGATTGATATCAAACTGATCACTTGACCCATATTACGTTACTTGCTCTTCAAGTGAATCAACAAATGGCGAAATGAAAAGCCGAACAACAACAATGCTGTTTCTTTAGAGAGTCTTAGCTTACATGTGTGTTTATTTCATATTTTCAGTTGTTACCCTCCACGGCTAAATAAATCGGTTTCAGTAATGCACTGATATACAAGAATGGACATAAGGAGCTTCTTTCAAAGAAAAAACTCAGGTAGATGTTATTTTATATATTATGCTTTGTATGTTGTTCAGTATATTTCTATGCAAAACAAGAGGAACTTCAATACACAGCAGTATATTCACAGTTGAAACCAGATATTTACATACACTTTATGGAAAACACAAGAACATTTTTTTTACTGTACAACATCAGTTTAGAGTAAACTTTTGTTTTAGATAAATATTGAAATATATTTTGGATTAGTTAAATGTCAGAATAAAGAGAGACAGAGCTTCTATTTTTTATCACTTTCATCAAATTTATGAGTACATATACACTAAGTTTATTGTTAATTAATAAGAAAACTGCAGACGATTCCATCCTGAGCTGAAGAAGCTTCTGATAGGTTAGTAGAGTCCATGTGAGTAAATTGGTGGCACAGCTGTGGATGCATATAAGGCAAAACACAGAGCCTGTTTCTGTGACATGGGAAAATCAAGAGATGTCAACCAAAACACCAGGAAAAGAATCGTGGAGCTCCATAAGTGTGGCTCAAGTTTGAATACAATTTGGTGCCATTTGCAATTAAGAAATACAGATAGTTTCTCTCTTTACTCTTAAAGTTAACAAATATGTTTTTTATATTTATCAACCTAAAAAAAATAAACATTTAAAAAATGTTACAATTAAAAAAGTGTATCTGTTTTTATCTGAAGAGTACATAAATATCTGGTTTCAACTGTATATTTGATGATGTTGGTGTTTGGCTTGATTGTCAGCACAGAGAGAGAGAGGAACAGAGAGGGAGAGAGAGAGGGCGAGAGAGAGGAGAGGAACAGAGAGGGAGAGAGAGGAGAACGAGGACAGAACACAGATGGAACAAGAGCAGGTGAGACACACATGTTAGTCAAATGGTTGTTTACCAAAAGTATCACCGTATCATAGGTCCTCATGTATCTCGTACCTAGTGTTTCTTTTTAGGTTTGTTATTTTTCAAATTCTACATTTATTAAGTTATGCAGGCTTGTTTGCACAACAAGGCTAAATAATTATATAAACCTTTCTGAATCTCAATCTACTACCCTTTTGGGCTAAGCCCCGGGTGTATCAAATGTCTGCCTCCGCCTCTGGTCTGAGTAAGCGGTCTGCATGTGAGTGGCCTGAGGGATACTCAGAGCATGGCTGAGATTGATGGTTGGAGGGGTGTGGGGTGTGGAATGGTGGTTGTTTACAGTCTAAATGGCCCAGGGGAAGTAGCTGTTTGTGAGTCTGTAGGTGTGGGTGACCTGAGGGAGGGCAACGAATCAAACAGATGATGGGATGGGAGGAGTCACCTGTGATGCAGCACCTGAAACTACGGATACTGGATGCCTGTGCTGGCATTTCTCCTGCGGTGTTGCTATCAGTGTGTGAAGAGTGGGAGAAGAGGGTTGCATTGACAATCCAACACAATGGGCAGCACATTGAACACATTTTATAAGTGATCAGAAACTTGTAAATAACTCATGAAAGAATAAAGTTACGTTGAAGCCAAGCACACCATTGTTTTTCTTGTGACATTACCAATAAGTTTGATGTGTCACATGGCCCTCTTCCTATTGAAAAAACCAAAGTTGTATCCAAGATGGCCGACTTCTAAATGGCCACCATGGTCACCACCCATCTTGAGGAGTTTGCCCCCTCACATATACTAATGTGCCACAAACAGGACTTTAATATCACCAACCATTCCCATGTTATTACCCATGTTATTACGGTGTATCCATATAAATGGCCCACCCTGTAGTTTTAAGACTGACAAAAAGTCTTGCTGCATGTTCACACCAAGCTTTTGCTTTAGCATTCCACTTGCTTCTCATCAGCTGTCATCTGCCTCCAGAGTCCCACAAGCTATCGAAGCTTGACCTGTTCTAGTCTGATGTCTCTCTTCGCCTCAAGTCCACGACAGTAAAAGAAAACTAACCTGCAAAGTCAAACAGAAAGTAATCTCTGTCCTCCTCTCTCTGTCTTTCAGAGATGAAATAATAATAGATGGAAATAGATAAAATAAACAGAACAGAGTACACCGATTGCCACCGATTTTAATGGTTAAATCATACAAATAAGCAAAGGAAATTCGTCTTTGTTTTTTAGACACATGTGCACAGCTGTTTTAGTAAACATAAGTGCCTCAAAGCTACTGTTGTTACGATCTAGTGCTATATAATTTAAAGTGAATGAAAAAATAGAAATAAATAGCTTTTTTCAAGAGGGTAGGCTCCCACCTTCACTATCTGAAGCCATCATTACACTTATCCTAAAGAAGGATAAGGACCCCACTGACTGTAAAAGCTAAGTCTGACCTCCTATGATAGTAAGATTTTATCTAAAATTCTGGCTAATCGATTAAACCGGGTAATAACCTCTCTTGTACATGTAGATCAAGTTGGTTTCATAAGCTCACGCTCTTCAGCTGATAATATTAGGAGGTTCAGGACAGCCATTCTCCCATAGCTGGGATTTCACTGGATGCCGAAAAGGCATTCGACAGAGTCGAGTGGAGATATTTATTCGCCACTTTGGAGTGTTTCGGTTTTACCAAAAGCTTTATTAATTGGATTCAGCTTATATATGTACACCCCAAGGCATCAGTACTCACAAATGGAATAATAGGCCCTTCTTTTGAACCAGGTAGAGGAACCAGGCAGGGGGATCCCCTCTCTCCACTTCTTTTTGCTCTGGCCCTTGAGCCGCTGGCAGTGGCTATTCGTAGGGAGCCCAATTTTCCAGGTGTCAGTATAGGGAGAGACTGTCATAAACTATTGTTGTACGCCGATGACATTTTGCTTTTTATATCAGACCCAGAAAAGTCTTTAAACTCCTTGCAGGCAATAATAAATAAGTTTTCAGCTATTTCTGGTTATAAGGTGAATTGGACCAAATCAGAGGCCCTTCCGTTAACTAGTTATTGTGCTAGGTCACTTTTTCAAACCGGTATGTTTTCCTGGCCTCAGAAGGGCATTAAGTATTTAGGCATCACCTTCCCGCCTCATTTGTCAGACCTGATAAAGATAAATTTTGAACCTTTACTCAGCGATATGAAAATTAATATTGATCGCTGGTTTCAGATGTATCTCTCAATGTGGGGAAAGGTAAACATAATCAAAATGGTATGTACACCTAAGTTCAATTATTTGTTGCAGGCTCTACCAATCAATGTTCCTTTGAAATACACCAAACAATTTGACCAGCTTCGTAAAGCATTTATATGGAATAATAAAAAGCCTAGATTGAAT
This sequence comes from Simochromis diagramma, assembly GCF_900408965.1. Classification (NCBI taxonomy): domain Eukaryota; kingdom Metazoa; phylum Chordata; class Actinopteri; order Cichliformes; family Cichlidae; genus Simochromis; species Simochromis diagramma. The sequence goes on from NW_024387170.1 coordinate 2,768,241, forward strand.
CTGAGAAAACTGCAGAAACCAGTGGACAGAGGTGGGTTAGGGATGCTTAATCTACTTATATATCATTATGCTTTTTCTCTTCGGCATTTGGCACATTGGTTCTTACCCCCTGAGAAAGCGCCTCCTTGGTTTTCTATTGAAAGTACTGCTTGCTCGCCATTTACACCATTATATAGCTTATCAACTAATCTGTCCCCCCGTATCCAATCACATCCGGTACTTTCTCATTTGAAAGAAGTATGGAAAAGAATGTCCAAATTATTCAAATTTGATCCATATCTTAACCAATCTGCTGGAATTTGGTATAATCCCAAACTTTCTATTGCTAAACTACCCTTCTTTTGGAAGCTCTGGTTTCAGAGAGGTATAACAGTGTTGGGGGATCTTTACGAAAATAGTATATTTAAATCATATGGAAAACTTGCAGAAGAATTTGATTTACCTAGACAGGAATTTTGGAAATACCTGCAACTAAGACATTTGAATGGCCAATACATGTGGTTCATTCGCAAAGTTCACTTTAAGCTGCGACTTTCTGGAGGAAATAAGAAAAAACCTTTGGCCGTGGACAAGAGGCATCAGCTTATTACAAAAGGCTTTTATTAGCTTCTGATCCTAACACACTGTCCCTCAAAAGAATGTGGGAAATGGACTTAAATCTCAACTTTACAGTGGAGGAATGGAATGGCATCTTCGAATTGCGTTCAAGATTGGTTCAATTTAAGATTTTAAATAGAGTATACTGGACACCCTCACGGTTGCATAGGGTGGGTCTAGCGACTGACGATGCATGCTGGAAATGCCAGCAAGGAAGTGGCACACTTTTACATTTGCTTTGGGGGTGCTCCAAAGTCCAAGATTATTGGATTCATAGGATTCATATTCACACTGTAGTAGAGAAGGTTGTAGGTCAAGGGGTCCCATTTATGAACAGTCTTTATGTATTAGGAGACCCTTCAGCTTTGAGTCACTTATCCACTTCTCTTGCTCATTGGGTACAAACGGCGATTATGCTGGGGAGGAAGCTGCTGGTGAAAGAGTGGAAGGCCTCATCGACTCCTACCTTCTCTCAGTGGTATACCTCTTTGGGACAAGTGGCAGCTTACGAAAGATTATCATAGACTGCTAAATAGACTGGACGACTATAATGATAAGTGGGCTAACTACTTTTTACATACAGGTCAGTGACGTATCCGGCTAAAGTAGTTAAGGTCGGACTAATTAGGATAGCTGTAATCTGGTCTATGTGAAATGTTGGCATCATTTTTTTTTTTTTTTGGGATGGAAATATGCATTGATTCTCAATTTGTTCTGTTGTTGTTACTGGGAATGTCCATTCTGCTATCTTTTGGGTGGGTTTTTTTTTTTGGGGGGGGGGGGGGGGGGGTTGTATATTAAAATCTAATAAAGTTTGAGTCATAAAAAAAAAAAAATAGCTTTTTTCTCTGCATTTTTCATCCACAACCAAACAGATTTTTTGGTCTCTGTAAGTGAAGCTTTTAAAAAGCTACTTTGCGGTTTACAGTTTTCAGAAACTTAGCTTTTGCAATAGTTTGTAGACAAAGAAAACAAATATTTTAATCATGCAGCATGAAGGGTGTATGCATTCATCTCATTTTTTTGTTCTCTTATTGTTTGGAGGCGCTCAGGATAATGTTTTCTTCTTGAAGTAAAATTGCAAAAACTTTCTAGATTTCATCATCTACAGTACATAGTATCATCTAACTATTCCAACAATATAATTTAGATAAATCTCTGAGCACAAGGGACATGGGTTGCCCTGCCTGCATTGAAATAAAAAATACAACCAAAAAGAGCCAGGACTGCTGAGAAACTAAAATCCTCCATCAGACTCCCCCGAAGTGCAGCAGCTGCTGTCCTCACTTCCTACACTGTTGTTAAACAGGGGATACAAAGTGTGAAACATTGATGCTGTTTTTTTCCTTAAGCTGCATTTTCTCACTTTAAATATTTAATCTGTTTTCTACGTTCTCTTGTGAATTAAATATGGGGTTATGAGATCTGCAAATCATTGCATTGTGTTTTTCCTAACATTTGAGACACCTTCCAGCTGTTTTTGGAATCGGACCCATGGTTCACATCATTACCAGCATAAACCAGTCAACACGCTTCTTAGCGTAGAAGGTCCAATCTACATTGATGCACATTCCAGAAGGAGGTTTCCAGGAACATTATATCTTCAACAGTCCAAGAAAGGAAAAAAAACAAAAACAAAAATTCAAAAGTCAGTCAGCTGACAGTTCATTCAATGTAAAAAAAAAAAAAAAATCAGCTTTATTTATTTCATTTAAAAAAAAAAAAGAATATTGTGCTTTGAAGGCCGGATCATTTATTTTTTACAATTTCAAATTAAGAACAATTTTCTTTTACTGCTAAACGGTTTTCCCTTAATGTTAGGAACCTCTCCACAATGTCTGGAGCCAGCCTCTGTGTCTGCTCCTTTTATACCCAGTATTGTTACTGATTAACCTCATTAGAGGAGATGTTCCAGTATGCTAACCTTAGATAAGGAAGTCTTATTTAGATTTTAGTCCATAAGTTCAGATGTACTTTTAAGTTGAGAAAAAATGCAGGGGTGCGGGGGTGTTGTCTGTGGTCAAACAGTCTCATATTCAATTGTCCCAGATTTCCACGGAGCTTTCAGAGTAGAAGATATCCACAGCGTGGTGAGGTTGGAAGTAGAACTGTACAGAGTGACAGACTCTGCAGCACTGCAGCAGGCTACAGTGAAAATCCCCAAAAAACTGTTCAGGCAAGCCCTCCCTCCTCTTCCTTCCTCTTGCATATTTATTCATGTTTTCCTTTGATTTTACTTTAGAATAAATCGCTGATGTGACACAGCAGCAGTCTGTACATTATCAGCACAGGCAATAACTCACCATTAACCCTGCTCATTCCCCCTCTATAACCCCTGATTCCACCTCAACTCTGTTTTCAACAAGGCTGACCCTATTTGCATTCAGCTTACAGTGTATCCACAAGTGTGTGTGTAAAACACGCAGTTTTAAAAAAAAATATGGCTTACTTAATGAGAAAAAAAAGTACACAAGAGTGACAGTATAGATTAAAAGTTTACAGTTTTACCACCAGATATGTTCAGTGCCACCATCTTGGTTTGCTATCTCAAGGTTTGTTGATCTGTTTCGACTTTCCAGTTGGGAAATCTGAGTTGATTGGGTGTTCCACATAACATCTCTGACCGGGAACTTGGACTTTCCAGCTTCCACGCACCAATAGGCCTGAGCTGCTGAGGGACTTGGCCTCTCACTGAGGGTTTCTCACTCTGCTCGTTTCTCACCTGATGTGTTTATATGCCTTTAACTTTTATCTCCCACAGTATGTTATGTATCCTCTGTTTAGTTCTGTTCTTTTTGCCCTCATTCCCCAACCAGCTGACACAGATAACTGTGCCCTGCCTCTATATAATTAAAATAGAAGTGAATGGAACTGAAAATACAACTTTGAAAAAATTAAACATAATTGTCAGAGGCCCCTTCTGAAAGTGTCACGGTCCTGGGTCAGTGACCCAGTGTTTTGAGTTTTGTATTATTATTGAACTTTGTTTTTGTCATTATTTATCATTTCTAGTCTTCTGGCTTCTATCTCTGTGTTCTATGGTTGCTCTGTATCCCCTTGTCAAGTCCTGTGTCCTCTGTGTTATGTTTCCTGTTTTACTTTGAAAGTCTGTGTCCTATGTCAGTGTATTGAGTTTTCCTTCTCCTTGGTCTCGTCATGTCTGATTACTTGTCACCCCCTGTGTTACCACAGTCCCCTCGCGTTTTCAGATTTGCTAGTTGTAGTTTCAGGTTCACGTTACTTTATTCTTAGTTTTCCCAGTTTAGGTTTTGGTAAGTTTTCTCTGTTTGTAGCTTTGTTCAGCTCAGTTCAGTAAAGGCTCACCTTTTGTGATCATCCACCTTTGCCTGCATTTGGGTCCACTCCTGACTCTTTCCACACGATTTGGCTCTACAAATCGTGACAGAAAGTTCTGAAATGCTGGTAAAAAAAAATAAAGCTTGTTTCCTAAGAGAAGAGGTAGTAAACATATCCCTGTCCTATACTTTTTCAAGCATGTTGCTGACATCAGTAAGCGAGCAAAGGAGAGTGACAGAATTAGCTGAACCTTTCAGCTAATTCTGTCACTCTCCTTTGCTCGCTGCTTTTTCTCATCACACCTAAAGAGCTGAGACGGCTGTCATAATAAAAACTTGTGCAAACCAGAAGTGAATAAGGATCAAGCTGCTGATTGAAGCCTTAGTCAGTGTTAGCAAATAGGAAAAGGAGCTGACAGTGCTTGCTTAGGCAGATAATTAACACAGTGTCACCTTTCTGCAATACTGCGATTGCTGTTGTTTGTTTGTGTGCATGATGCTACATGGGGATACTCATCATTCTCTGCCAAAGCAGTATTTGAAGGCTGGAGGAGGACCTCTAACCTTGAAATGCTGTTCCCCTTTATCTTTGTCTGATGAGACGCAAATATTGAAATGAAGTCTGGGCACTGGAGGCTTGAGAAGCAGCATGGGAGCAGTGGGAGAGTTGCCACATAATTAGAAACATCATTTCAGCTCCTGCTTGGTCTATTTTCATTCAGCATTACCACATCTCCACAGGTAAATTGCTCCCTGTATTCCTGTGATGATGGTAATGAGCAGTGGTTAGGTCTGACACCACATCTCTTTGATTTAACATAAATGAGAAATATGCCATCAACAGGGGGGACTAAATCAGAGTGACTTTAAATATGATATGAGCCTAGCTGAACTAGAGGGGGTGAATCACAGAGTAAAAGTATGATATTAGGTTGGCTGATGGAAAGAGGTACTCACACCATCAGAGGTGTGTGTTATCATTTGTAAAGTCAACTCTTCTTGGAAAAAAACTTATTATGCAGATAATAATATATGAAAACCATATCAGCTTTGGTGGTAGCTCTGGCTTCGTTTTCTCAGATCACAGCCTGTCACTGCATTTCGCTCGCACTACATTTCAGCTAATTGTGCACTCGTTCAAACAAGAGGGAAAAATCAAATTTGATCTCCTCCTACAAGAGTATTCGTTCGACAAGACATTTAATTGAATCAGACATTAGACTTTCTGATGTCAAATCTCTATTTGTCACAAATCATTAATAATATCAAAAGAAGTTTTGCTTCCGTGAGTGTGTCTCGGTTTTTGTTCCACAGCTCAAAGCACCAATCCTTTAATAAGATTGGCTACATGTTTCATAAGGACTTTTAATTGGGTTTGTCGTGCTTCTCAGTAAAATGCATCTTCAACTCTAGAGGCGAATAGACAATCAGGAAAAAAACAACACACAGGAAGCCAAAGAAGAGAAATGTGTGTACGGTTATGGCCTAAGCGCTGAGACCTGAAAGTTAACTTTGATTTTACTGTAACCCTATAATGCCCTATGTATCATATTTAATACACGAGTTTGTGAGACCTCTCTCATCAACATGAACAATACTTGCCATAATTTCAAAATGTTACAGACAATTTCTTTGTCTAAAATTGACATTGTTGTTAACAAAAAGTTGCCAGAAACATCCACTGCATCAAAAAATATATAATTAAAATATCATACACAACATGACATAGCAAAAAAAAAGTTTGTGGATTTTTAAAATAAAGGTTAATAAACATCTCAGTTCCAAAAAATCTGAATTTTTTCAGCTATTTTTTGATGGGTTGGGTCTTACAGGGTTAAGTGATTGAATGCACGAAGCTGCTTGAGCTCAAAATGATATGAATGCGATAGTACTTACTGCCACATGCCACATTACCTTGCTGCACATGGTGATGGTACTATTGTGGGTTTTTAGGACCCTAAAAACAGGTACTGTAGAAAAGTACTGTAGATCATCTGATACCAATACTTCTAACTTGTAAAGGCAACTTGAGCAGCGTGTCATGATTTATGAGATGAATCATCATGAATGTGCAAATTCTGAACACACTTTAATATGAAAAATGTTAGCACTTGTCAGCATAGGTTAATGAAAGAAAACACACCTTTCAGCGTTTCACGTATTTTAAAACTAATTTTCAAATGTAAATATAAATGTGTCTGTCTTTAAAGCACTTTGGGTCAGCTTCTGATGTTTTAATATACTATATAAATAAAACAGACTTGACAGTCAACACAAAAAGGTTACTCTTTCAGACATTTTTCTTAGTTAATTTAGAGGTAAAGAAAAATAATAAAATAATTTGTTTAACCTAATTCAGTGGCTAATTATATTATTTTGCCTGAATAGACATGTAATCACGGTTCACAGGTAATCAGTCTGATAAATGTTAAGTAAGGCTGAAGAGGTGACCTTTGTCTCAAACGTCACTTTCATTCCTATATGAGCTCCCTGGATGTTCTTTACCTCTGTGTGCTTTGGCCTGTGGGTCTGGGTCTGGGACAAAGCTTTTTTTTTTTAATACTCTGTCATGTCTTTTTATATGTTAGAGGTTGTTGCCACTGCAGAGAATTTTCTTCCAACATGCATCACTGTTTGCAGTTGTAAAGTATTCCTACACAATGCTTTCTCACTGCAGCCTGCGCGCTCTTCCTCAATGCCACTGAGTCACATGACTGCGGGACAACTAAAGACACCTAGGCATGGAGGAATGTGTAGAGCAAAGTGTGCTTGTGTGAGACAAGCACAGACATGAGTACTATAACACCGATGAGTGGGAGCAGTGTGTTGAACTTAAAGACAAACAAACTAAAGCATGGATCCTATTGTGCTAGTATCGATCTGATACAATATCATTTTGGTATTGATATTTGGATCAATCCACTAGCCCCTACTTCCTATCGCTAATATATCCAGCTTCTGAACAATCATCCGAGTATTTCTGTTGGTGGCATGACTCAGAGATGTTCTGAAAATCTGAAGTATGAAGGTTCAATGGGCATCCATCAGGACAAGCAAGGCAAGCAGTGCTTGCCTTTTCAAAACTAAAAATAGACATATATTAAAATGTACCAAAGTAAATCATTCTCTCTCTCCTTTCATCTTGGACGCTGCTGTCACAAACTCCTCACCTGTTTGCACCCAGCTTCTACATTACTGCCATCTTGTGACAGCAGTCAGCTATTGTTGGCTTATTTGTAGACTGCAGCTCTCTCTGTCTCAAGGACGTGTCCATCTCTCATTAAAGTGGGATTTATAGTCCTGCAAATGTGTCTGTCCATGTGCACTTTTCAGTTGGACAGAGGGGGGAAAGAGGTTTTTACCCACGCACGATTTGCTGCCATGCAGTCCTCTAAGATCCTGCATGGGAGTTGCTGGAAGCAGATAATCTTTGCCACTGCCAAATGTTGATTTTATAAAATCTATTGCTTCCATCAAATTTATAATTGACCTTTTTTATTTTTAAATGATATATTTTCCAACTTGTTTTAAAAAATTTGAGGTTGTATCATGGCATTATCTTCTTCACTGGTTTTGCTTGAAATTTCTTCTTGTTAAAAGGAGAAATTTTCATTTTTTCTTCATTTTTTAGGGAACCATCTGATTTTTGGAGTTTTTGCTCTAATATTGTAAGGCCTTTAAGAATCCTGAAACCACTCCCCACACTATATAAATAAATATGACCTGAATTCAGAAGTCAACTGTCAAACTAACATTGACACACGATGTACTGTAAGCAACTCAGAGTTGTGTATCTTGATGATACAGCATTAGGACTGGAGGTGTCAGAGATCGAGCCACCAAGCTTGCAACTTGTAGATGGACTCTATGAATCAGATAGTAATTTGGATCACTCTTACAAGTGTAAATGCGAGAGGTAATGTGCCTTCATGAAATGTAAATGTAAATAAAGAATGTGATGGTCACCCCGACAGTGAGTACTTACGTTTTTCAAAGGTTGTTTGGTTTTCTCATCATTGACTCAGAGTAATTACTGGCAGTTACAGTGAGTTGCCATAACTACAACCCTCCCCTTACCCTAATTTAAGCCATGGGCAGAGATTTGTTCTGGTCTCTGGGTTGACTATGCCACATTTCGAAGCCACTAGCATCATTACATTTTCTAAACACATTTGTGTATCTAGCAATGCTACTACTTAGTGTCAAACACTATTTTTTTTTTTAACACGTCCTATATTTACTGCTTTGCCACAGCCCATTGTTGCTGACATGTTGTGCAGCAGGATATTACTATGGAATGTAATGACACACTACAGTAAGTAGGAGACAGCATGGCTTTAATCTTATTTTTTCCTCAACAATTTATACTCAACTGGCTAAATTGTTGTTAATAAAACAAAAATCATTCATGGAAACAATTGTTCCTGACTAGGGATGGGTACCGGTATGTTCTGACATATATACGGTAGTAACCAGACCGAAAAGCAGCGCACATATCGGTGCTTTATTTTTCCTGAGCTGTGATACACTTTAGATTCTAGCCAATCATTTTACGTTTCCGAGGATAGTAGGCGGGCCCAGGTACGTACGTTCTTTTAGAGCAGAGCTACAGATTAAAAATGCCCAAGGCGAAGTGGTCAAAAGTCTGGCTGTACTTCACAGCAAAATATGCAAACTCAGCAGCCTGCAACAAGTGCTTTAATGCACGCAAGGTGAACTAGCAAACATCATCATAGCTACATGCGGCTGTCTTCATGTTTGATGGCAGATACTCCCTTCACCCTGGCCAAAAAGGCTAAAATGACCAAAGAAAAAGTAGGAAACAGCTAAAAATCAGAGGTGTTTGGACCAAGTTTTTTCCATTGTTTAAGCACTGCTTCCAGCCAAGAGTGATACCATATATGCCCCATAGCTGCAGAAAAGGCTAACATTGTTATCTTTTTACAAAAAAACAGCTGAACATAAGAGGTTTTTGGACCAATTTTGTGTTCTTCATTCTTTAAGCACTGGTTTGAGCACCGTTTAAGCACCGGCACCGTTTCAAAAGTACCGATTTGGCACCGGTATCGGATAAAACCTAAACGATACCCATCCCTATTCCTGACATGCTCAGTTGGACGTATTTTCTTGGACATTCACACATTCGCAATCCTTCAGCCACTTGATGAAATAGACAGCATATATGTAATGCTTCCAGTGGCTTGTTTGTCAAGTATCACATGTTGCCTGCAGTGACGGAGTGAAGAAATGAACCGTGAAAAGACAGGGATGAAATGAGGTGATGAGCAATACTCAGCAAATTTTTACTTCAAATATAAAAACTTAAGATAAACCCCTGGTCTTTGGATGTTGGCTGTGGTGACTGATGGAAATTTGCATCCAGATGGTTCTCCTGAGTGTTTCGGTGACATCAATACCAACAGAGATACGCCTCAACATCTCCCCATGCAGAGCAACTGTGACAGTATACGCCGAGCTGTGTTGTGATTGGTAATGTGGTACAGCTGTGACCATGAAATCAGGACTTAGCATAATTAGTCACTTTGAAGCAGAGATTTAATACCAAAATCTTCAACAAAATACCAGGGCATCTTTTGCTTCTTGATGATAATCTGATATCTAAAACACTCCTCTCATGTGTTTTTCTTCTATAAAACCATGCCATTTTGGGACTGAAGGATGAAACCTGGGTTCCATTTGAACTGACTGTTCATGAGCCAGATAGAAATATTGCGGTGAAATACCCTCAATTCCTATTTGTAGGCGGGAGCCCAATATGACACATGCACTTTTTGAAAAGAAAAAATAAGGAGCCCAAGTATAATATTACAGTGTTATTAAAGAGGGTTTTTCCTTCTTCTAAATACTTGTACTGGCCCCATAGAGCTTCAACATTGAGTTGATTTGCAGCAGTGTATTTGCGTGAGACCTTTGACAGAAGCCATTCACATTCTAGCGATATTCTGGGTGGTATGTTCCTTGCATAGTTTTAGTATGCAATATTTCATTTCATCAGGGCCCTGACACAATTAAAACAGAAAGTTATCCATTAAAACAGCAGTAATGAACACTTTTACCTAATAAAAAGCATCAGTAAAATGCAGAACTAGGACAGGAGTGCAGTCCTAACCAGTTACCCATTTCACAGTTTAAAAAAAACAAAACAGTCAGACGACACTGTGGACGTCAAAGTCTAGAAACAGTCCTCTTCCAAGAGGCAAGAAATCGCGTCCTCTAGGTGAAAGCCTGGTGGTACTGTATGCTTGCTTTCTTTGGAATTTTACCTTGTGTGTCACTTTGATATTGAACAATATGCTTCTCTAAAGCTCTACTCAGAAAGAGTGTTCCCAGCATGTTGACACATCACAGCAAGGGGCAGTATGTCACATAGTGAGAGTGAGACTATGTTGTAAGGCAAAGAATCTACAATGATACAAAACAGAGAAAACGCCCCAAATCATACGACCCCCCCCCCCCCAATGAATAAGCGCTATGGCGACAGTGAGAAGGAAAAACCTCAACCTGAACCAGGCTCAGTGCGGCGCAGCCGTCTGCCACAACTGGTTGGGGGTGGATTCTTGGTTAGTGGTAGGGTTATTACAAAACAATAAGTTAACAAGAAAACAATAAAATAAATATAATATAATATAAATTTGTAATGAATTTCCAATCAAATAAATAAAAGAATAAAGGCTTTTTTCAGGCTGATTATTGGGTGACCTCTGAAGCCCAATGAAGGCTACTGTAGTGGGTGACTTTTACATACTTGTGTGCTGGTGTGTGTATGTGTCACTTTTACAGAATTAGGACAAACAATTTACGGGGCTGAAATTGTGAGCAAGATCAATACAATTATAGCCAATTACATGTAGTTTAAGAGAGGGATTAACCATGTGTTAATCGAAATACTGTGATTTTCTCCAAAATTCATGGATATAACTTTAAATTGTTAATATACAAATGTGACTATAAATATCATAAAAGTAGGAATGTTTCTATATTATGTTTCATATGCTTTATATCTTTTGACACTGTTCTTTTAGTGGCAGCTTAAAGAAAAAATCTTTCCAAACTGGTTGTTTGTGACTGCATCAAAGCTAATTTAGTAGACGGTGAGTGTCCTCCAGTGGTGTAAGCTGAGAGCCTTGCAGTCGATGATGAGGCATAAATGGCCCAAATCAAGGTTCCCCTTTGGGCTGAATTGGCTCCAGCCACTCAGCTTTCACTCTCAGCTGTTTAATGCCTTCCCAGAGCAGCCGGGGCAAAGCTGCAGCACGGGAAGGCCTTTAATGAAGTGCTTTCAGATGGAAAGTCTTTTCATGCCTTGCAATGCTCTTATCAACCCCCCTTCAAGTCCAGAATAAGAGAATTAGCTAAGCCTTGTCCAAACCCCCACCCACCACCCCATCTTAAACACCAATCTTAGAGGCCCCCTGCACAACCCGTCTCAAATCCCCCATCCATTCATTTTCCCGCTCCAGTGCTGTCCATGTTTAATGAAGTTGTGATATATTTATGGCCAGCCAAATCCCGCTCTAATCCCACCCCTGATAATAATGGCTCTGTAACTGTTTTCCTTAAACATGCTGCATGAGTTCTGGCTGGAGACTCACAGATCCAGCTCTGTGAATATTATTCAGTAACCTAATTTGCACTTTGTGTATGTAATGCACACCTATGCACAGAGAGACAGGGAGGTAGCTGCACAGCTCTGTGGCAGGCTGCTCAACTGTGAGGAGGTGGCTCTGGAAAAAAGGGGTCCTGCTGGTGTCACGAAATGGGCACCTTGTGGGGTTCAGAGGGCAAAGGCAAAAGCAGGGCTACCTCAGCCAGTAACGAGGTGTTGGTGGACCTGTTTTTTAGAGTTGGATTACATCAGAGCTCATGAGAGCCATTGTAAACATGAATAAACCTTGCCGGTCTCCAAAACGATATTCGAGAGAAAACAATAACATGCTTGTACAGAAATGACGTAAAGGCATTAATTCTGTTTCAAAAAACGTTCTGAAATTTCTGTTGGCAGAGATGGAAGTGATTTAACTTTTTATTCTCCACTAAAAACAAAATATAATGAACATAAATGTGTCCCGATCAGCCAGCACTCACACTGTTGATATAATGTAAAGGAGATTTAGACACACTAGATTTTAAGTGTTGGGGTCTTAGTTAAGTTCAGGATTGCAGCGTGTGGGTTTACTACAACCAAGCCTGCGTCATATCATCTTAATATTCACAAATAACATTGCCAAACATTTTCAAGGCCACACAGTGTTATTATGAATTCCTCTCTAAAGAAAATGTACAAAAAAAATCTACATCAGAAAATCTGTTAAATGAAAACTCTTCCATTAAAACCAAAATCATCCATTGTTATTGTAATCATATTTATTTGGGTGTTTCTCTTAATTGTTTTTAAAAGTACATCTCTCTCTCTCTCTCTCTCTCTCTATATATATATATATATATATATATATATACACACACACACACGTCTGGTTTGCTATCCTCGTGGGGACATCCCATTGACATAATGCTAACCCTAACCATCAAAAATGAATGCATTAACCATAAACCTAACCATAACTCAAATGTAACCCTGACACTAAAACCACATTTTGAAAAATGCCTTCAAACTTGTGGGGACCTGGATTTTGGTCCCCACCAGTATAGTAAAATTCCAATTTTAGGTCCACACAAAGATATTAATACATGTACGCACACACACTACACAGTCTGTTGATCTCAAACTGAAACTGAACCAAGTTAAATTTCCTTTAGGGTGCAAACACGTTGATTGTAGCTGGTTCGAATGACAGCTCTGATTTGGCATGGTCCTGATTCGAGGTGCAGGAGGGTGGAGGAGGGGAGCTTTGGTCCTCTAAATGTAAAACTTTTACACCTGAGCTGTCAGTTAAGTCAGAAAGTGTGGATGACGGAGTGCTGGCCTGCACACGCAGTTAGCTCTGATAGGCCAGGCCCTTGAGGAATGACAGAGTCCCTCTCTGTGGACTCATGGTGCCATTTCAGGCATTCTGTTTATTTTCACCATTTCACTCAAGAATTTTAATTTATTTCATCGTCCTTTCATTTTTCTCAGCGATGCCGACTGTTGTTTAAGGTTACCTTGCCTCCTCAGGCAATTACTGTGTCAGGAAGACTGAGCTTAAACATCTGCAGTCACTGAACGACACTTTGCTGTATCGAGAAAAGTCCTCCGTCTGAGGCTTATGTATAAATCTTAACACAAACCTCTCATAGTGGAAGCGATGTGATTTGTGGTTACTTAAACTGATGAAATGCAAACAAAAAAAGCCATTGTTGTTCTCAACACTAACTTAAAAAAAAGAAAATTTTGCCTCCACTGGAGTTTTCTGCAGGCCTTTTATTTGCCAAGCCACTGCCAGAGACTGACTGTGGATTAGCATTTTGAGCTGAGAAATACCTCCCTATTACCCTTTTACATTGTGACAATTTCTGGGGCGATTCCTTTGTAATATTTCTTTGTTTAAGCTCTGTGCCTCCATTATAAGAGTGGGTGAACCAAGCACACATGGCCAGTGTCAGCTGTAATTAGCTTTGACAGGGGCATTTAGTGGTTGTAATTCAAATCTAATTCAGAACATCTTAACCCTGAAGTCTGTCAAGACGCTTGAAATGCACTGGAACACTCATGGTCCCAATCAGGTCTGCATTTCTGTAGCAGCACACTGATGTGTCAACAAGGCCAGTTAGAAAAACAGGCGCAGAAACCTCATTTACAGTACAGTTGGATGCATGCAGTTTTCGAACCACCACAGACCAATGAGAAATAAAACTGCTAAATCTGCTTTAGATTTTAGCTCTGCCAGTGTTTATGTTTAACGCAGGAACCGTTTCAGCTTCATACCTCGTGATACCTTTTGAACTTTTCTAGCAAACAATGAAACATCAGTTTGTAGAAAAGAAAACAGACAGAGGTCTGACTAACAGAGAGAGCAGAGGAGACTACGCTGCCCAGCTGAGGCCACTCCTCGACGTTGAACAGCAGCACTGTTGTAATCCTGTTGAAGTACTTCTGCCATGCACTGTGCTGCACATGCAAGGTTTGAATTTCGTTTCGTTTTCTGTGATCCCTCATATGCTTACTTTCAACATTAACACAGAGACAGCATGTTCATTGATGAATTTGAATAGGCCAATCTTCAGTATCAATATTTCCAATGCCTCCCTAGCATTTGGAAATCTTTAAGTATCTGATTTGCAGAGCTGGACAAATCTGTCTGTTTTAATTACATACTGCCTGAGAGTAGTGTCGTGCCTCCTGCCAATCCCGGTCTTTATTCAGCACGGACAAATCCTCTGCCAGACGACTACTTGTAATTTTCTTTATAGCGAAAACTGTAAGCAGAGATTCAGCGAGCCTGAAAAAGCCAGCTGTTCGACAGCATGCATTTAAGACAGCATATTTGCATTTCCCCTATAACATAACACTTCTGTTAAGTGACACATGATTGATGATGGGGAGCGAGGTGGCTTTTCTAACCCCTGTAAGTGCTCTAAAAACAAATTAAAGCTTTCATCATTGTAACATCTCTATTACAATATGTGGTAATAGCCCCTCTTTCTATCAAATTATTTGTGTGTCTCAATAATTTTCAAAAATTAAACTATTAATCATTCCCTAGAGTGTCTGACAAAAGATCACGGTGAGGTTCCAGCGGAACGTGCTGAGTCTATTCATAATACACTTAGAGGTGTTTATGGCTTACTTTGTGAAATGGGTGTAATTGCTTAATTGCTCGTCTGCTGGTGGCTGTGGTGTTTTGGGGGTAAAAGTTACCGTCTGACTTGAGTTTCACGGGAATTATCCTAAGTAAAACCAAATGTTCGCTTTGAGGTTTTCATTGCTAATTTCAAATGAGAATGTGTTTGTAGGATTGCCCCCCCACCCCACCCCCTCCAGCGCACAGGGTATCATTCAAGCTCAAGCTCATAGAGCGCTGTACAAATACAGGCCATTTACCAAGGTGGCTATTGTCAAATTAAATTCTCATACTAACAGAATAATACATGAAAGAAAAGAAATCCTTAGTTAAATTTCCTGCTTTGTAGCAGCTGGCTTGTAATTCCTCTCTCTGTCAGTCATGCAACTCACAAGATTGATTTCCTCAACATGCTTTATCCCAGCAACAGTCAGTTTTGGAACAGTAGGTAATAGCTTCACTCCAGTTAGTGTTGGAGAAAAGACAAAAAAAAGGAGTGAAAGTTTACACATGGAGGTAAGTGGAGGTGTCAGTTGTTTAAGCTCAGTGAGTTCTCTGAGATGGTATACTCTTTGTTATTAAGCAGGTCCAAGCAAAACACAAAGGAATCGTGTGTTTTTTATATGAGTAATGCATTAACCTGCTCGGGAAAAGTTCATGTTAAATGTATGGACTTGGACAGCACAAGATTTATGGCGATGGCTGCAGAAATTATGCTTTTCTTCCCCCCAAAGGCACTTTAATTATGTAATTACAGACAGCTGCTTTTCATTTGTGGTCGTTGTTAATTAGGGCCCAGGGTCCACAGTTCAAGTGCTGGGTTTTCCTCTCTCTCCCTCTCTCTGATAAGTCCAGTTGTCTTGGGGAGGCAGCCTGAGATGATTAGCCAAATCCTCAGCAAAACTCATTTGTTATTTGAGCTTTGCCTTGCTGCCTCCTGCTGGGCTGGAGAAAGAACCCCAGAGCCCAATTTCTTCCACATCCTCCTCTCCTTATCCCTCAAACTCATCAGCAACTATCATCCTCAAATAAGGAGGAGAAATATCCACATTACTTTTCCTTATTAGCCTTCAGGATGCAGGGCAAATTTATCAAAAGTAGGCAGCTGAGGAGCCCCAACCAACTGATAATCTAAATTAATCACACTCTTTACAGTGGATTCCCATAAGCATACAGCACGGTAGGAGGGTGGGGTGTAGCAGTGGATGGATGGACAGAGGAGCCGAGGGAGGGAAAGGGACAAAGCAGAGGTGCACAAAATAGATATCTGTTTCTCCATTGTAATTGCTGGATTAATATTCAAGTCAAACCTACGTGAAGCAGACAAATGAAGCATAAGCCTCTGTTTTGGGAGAAATAAGAAAACGCCTCAATATTGGTCACAGTGTATTCTGTGTTCTGGGTTAGTATTCTGACTCAACACTGTTCTTACTGTCAAGTTTTCAGGAGACTAGACGGTTGTTAGAATTTTATTCTAATTTGATGTTATGAATTAGCCAAATGTCTTACTAACAGGTCAAAGTACATTTTTCCACTTTACATATACTCTTCATGGGCATGAATGCCGTGTGCAGCTGCCCATACGGACAAGCCAAATGCCTTCTAGAGAAAAGCCTATGGTCAGATGAGACAAAGACGTAGCTCTTTGGCTGCAATGACAGGTGGTATGTTTGGATGAATAAAGGTGAGGCTTTCAGACTCAAGATTATTATAGCTGCTGTGAAACATGGTGGTAGCATTATTTTGCTGCCAGTGATATCGCTACACTGCTCAAAGTGGAAAGTGGATGGAATAATAAATAAAGAGGACTATCTCCAGATTTTCATGTCAAATCAGCAGCTAAATGGTTGAAACTTAAACACAACTAAATGTTACCAAACACACATCACAACTAGTTTTGGAATGGCTAAAGCAGGCTAATATTAAACTCCTTGAAACCCTATTGAAAATTTGTGTACTGTACTTCAAACCCAGATGTTAAATGGTAAATGAACTCTTTCTTATATAGTGCTTTTCTACTCTGTGCCAGAACAAAACTTGCACACAATTGCAATGCAAATAATAATGATAATAATAATAACAACAACAACAATAATGATAATTATTATTATTATGAAATAATATTTAATGTTTGTCATAACATGCACTACCTTTCTCAGGTTTCTCTGGATCCAAACCGCTGCCAGCTGATCAAGGGCATGCACCAAAAATGTCTAAATTTAGAAAAAGATCACAGTTAGAGTTAAAATATGTCCCTTCACAGAATACTAAATGCTGAGAAAAATGCCCTGACTAAACATTAAATTCCTGATTTTTCAAAAACTTGAAAAATAAAATACAAAAATAAGTAAAATTGTCCCCTTCCTTATTTTATGTTGTTTTGCATATTTCTCCCACTTAAATGTTATAGCTCATCAGTCAGAATCAGTTTTGTGTACACATATAAGAGATTGGCCATTGGCTATTTCTTTGCATAACAGAATCGACAAAAGACAATACTAACTTTAACATGTCCGGAATATTTGTTGCAAAGTGCAAAGATGTTGAAACAGAAAACTAATTATAATGTTAGACAATAGATAACCTGAAAAAAAAAATCAAAATATACTTTTATTAAAGAAAAATGGTTATCCAAACAATTTTTTAAAAAAAGTAATTGCCCCTTAAACCAAAGAACTGGTTGTGGTACCCTTGCCCACTTTTCTTTGCAGAATTTTTTTAATTCATCCACTTTGAAGGGTTTTTAAGTGTGATGCCAATAATGCCAAATCATTGTTATCAGATTTAAATCCAGACTTTGATTAGGCCACCCCAGAATATTCATTTTTGGACATTCAGAGGTGTGCATGTTGGTATGTTTTGGATCGTTATCCTGCTACTACATAACACGACTGCATGGAAATAAAGGGAATGAAGCCCCCAACCGGTTGCAGCAGATGGCCACCCCTCCCTGAGCCTAGGAGTATTTTTCCTTCCCACTGTCACCATTGGGGTGGCTGTAGCTCAGGTGACAGAGCAGGTAACCTACTACCTGGAAGGTAAATGGTTCCCCGTCTGCTCCAGTCTGCATGCCAAAGGTCCTTGCTCATAGGGGGTCATCGGCTTTGCTTTGTATTACTGCAGGGTCTTTAACCTACATTATAAAGCCCCTTGAGGCAACTGATTTGGTGCTATATAAATAATACTAAACTGATGTTGGACGTTCTCATTCAAGATTTTCTCAGGACCATCACACTACCACCACCATTTTTGACCCCTTGGATGAGTTGTTGATGGGCTCTTGGAGTAATGTTGGTAGGTCAGTCACTCCTAGGAAGTCCAAGGTTTTTATGTTTCTTTACAATGGCTGAATTCAGCTTTTGAAGAAAAATAAAGTGGTTAATTTTTCAACATTATTATTATTATTATTATTATTATTATTATTATTATTATTATTATTATTATAATTTTGATGATCTGAAGCATGTTATTGTGGAAAATCTGCAAAAACAGCAGAGAAACCAAGATCGGGGCAAATGCTTTTTTTGACTGCGCTAGATACTGCAAAGACATACAGCAAAGACTGCAAAGACATACAGTGTAGAACATATAAAAAAACCCAAATAATTCAAAAAATTCTGCCAGAATGAATGAAAGAAAAACAGAAGAGACAGATGAGTTTTCTTCTACAAACCTCTTTAACTCATGGAGTGCCTGTAAGTGGTGCCCAGTGAAAAAGACTTGCCCCGGTACTAAGTGCTTCCATTTCTTTTTTGTCCACTCTTGCCCCCGGCCAGCCTGACAGTACAGTGCCTGGCACAGAGCAAAGAGGAGCATCCCATGAGCCCCTCAACTGTCACACATGCGAATATGAATGCTTTCTTTCCTCAAATGAGCCACATCCATTTAGCACTTAAAAGAAAAATCCAAGAATAAAAAAAAATATATCTGTTGACACGGGTGCTGCACAAGCTCCCTAGCATGCTTTGAGTTTATGTGTGAGCGTGTTTGGATGATTGTGTGGGGAACACTTGACAGGCCTGACAGGGGCTTGATATTTTACTCATGGAAATGATGCCCTCACCCAGCCATCAGTGTCACACAGTCTCCCTGTGTGTCCATCACAGGCTTTGGAGGAGAAAAAAAGCCAAAAGGGGGGTTATTTTTTAAAAAGGATGTATTTCATGTTTGGAGTGGCTGGCCGATTGGCCTGTCAGTAGGGGAAGTGGTGAGAACTGACACATGTGATTACCTATGCATTAGGGCAGATAAGGGCCTTACAGCTCAGGAAAGCTTCAAAGGAGCAGTGAAATATTAAGGCAGCCGAGCACTGAATGCATTACAGTATAGGACTGTTTATCTAAAGCTTATGCATTCTGAATGTCATAATGCCAGATGCGATGTGTGTGTTTGCCTTTGTTGAATAACACACCACAAATGCAACTGTGCTTTGCAAGGCTTTCTGCTCTGTTTGCTCTGCTAAAATGCAACAGCCCTATTTGTTAACAATTTGCAAAATGTTCTTATAGTTACTGCATTTCATAAATGCATCGCTTTGGTATGAGTTTAAAATTCTGTTTAAATTTTTAGATCCAACTGATAATTACAAACAGACAAATACCATCTTAAAGACGAACCTCCCTCTTTAAGCTCAGCAGAGATCAACAGCTGGCAATCTGATATTTTTGTAAGGATACATATGAACAAAATTAATTAGTATATAAACTGTTTTTTTTCTGATCCCAGTGGCCACTACATATACATATAAAACACACAAAATATAAAGATTCTTCTTCACAATCGTTCTGTTAAACTGAAGTTTGAACCTAATACAGTGGATTCCAATTGCAAGATTCTAATGGCGGCATAACATGAAACACATTGTATAATACATGATATAATCTACTCCATGATAAATATGCTACTTTACAGAGTATTTTATGATGGAATGAAAAACAAAGTGTGATTTATTAGAATTTCCAGTATTTATCTAACCTTTTATCTAATGTAAAACCAAATAGAGGACTATGTTAAAGTGCAAATATATAAACTGATTTCCTACTGGAAGCAGTTTAACTATGACAGTTCTGTAAAATCTAGGATAATACTCTGAATATTATTTTTAAAAAATTGAATGCAGGCATGTTTCTTTCTGCAGGACGCCTCCCCTGATTTCTGTCTCCTTTCGAGATTGAACTGGGGATCATTTGCTCATTAGGTGAATGGGTAACATAATGGGGATAATTAATTAATTTATTTGCATTTGGACACCATTTTTGCTTCATTATGCATTATGCTATAACTGCTGTCCCATGACATCAAATTTGCCTTACCTGCTACCCGCCTTGCTATGTTGAATACTATAATTCCACCTGGACCTGTAAAGGAGAAAACGCACTGTTAAATAAATATTTTTTTAAATGTTCTTATCCATTTAATTTTTTTGTCATGAATCCCAGACATTCCTATAGAAATGTATAGAAAGAGAAATGTATTGCTCAAGGAAGAAAACTAAGTGTATACCTTAGCCTCATAATGGAAAAAGGGATTAAGTGTTGTATAAAAAAACAAAGGCCCAGTTTCCAAAAGATATACGATAGCTTTCTCTGGGATTTTTCTATCCACTTAACCAAAGCTTTTCAACAAGCAGAGTTATCAGGAATAGTCCACATATCATACTCATACACAGCTGGATTGTGACCATGGTAGGAGAAGGTCATTTAAAGACTGCATTAATCAAATGAAAGTTGACTTGGTCCTGATGGCCATTTCCAAATACCTCATTAAGATTCCTCAGTCTTTAAGACATTTTGACATGTTAACATATGTTTTATGAATTAGCTTCCATAAGATTTGTAAGGTTCGTTTTCTCTTCAACCAGGGTTTTTTTTTTTTTAGGTGGATTATCTTGAAATAAGCAAACAGTTGGCAAGTGCTAATGCTCTCCATGAAAAAGCAAACACTTTCAGGCTCATAGGACATCAGTGCAGCAACTCAGGATACCACATGCCAAGTCTGGGATATTATTTTGATAGTCATCTAAGTGAGCAAGGAGAGAAAGAGCCTTGGGCTATATTATGGGCCATACCAGTGAACATCCATTAGTCAGGTCATCTTTGGATTCTGCTCAGAAATAATAGTTAAAGCTAAGTCGATCTCAAAGCTCTGGTCTCCGACTCTCAGCCATATGCTGAGAGTCTTGACTTGCTCTGCTATCACTCACATGAAAATGACCATTGTTGGGAATTAATGTTCAAAAAAGACAGGCGGTGGGGAAAAAAAGTATACACACAGAAGAGGGAGGGGATCTTGATTTTTACAAAATCCAGGCCCGCAGAAGTAAAGGTTGGGAGAAATACCCTTGATACTTCATTTTATGAGTGGTTTGAAGTCATTGTTTTGTAATAATATATAATACCTGGGTCATCTGCAGTGAAACGACAGCCATGACCTGGGCCAATTACAGACAGGCATCAGCGAAGCCTCCCTTTAAGTCCTGTTGCACCTGAATTCTCCTGACAGTGGATATTACTCTGCTGTCAGGGCACAGCCATTACAAAAACCTTGCAGTTTGCTAGTGTTCGGCTCCCTCAGAAACAGCAGGACGTTATAAATCTAATAGGGAAAAACACCTCAGTTCAAGTTACCGAATCGGATCTAAAATTCCAATAAGATTGAAGGGGTGGTAGGGTGTACTGGAAGTCTGACAGACATATCAGATTGTTTTTACTTGTAGACATGTTTTTCGTTTGCATTGCAATTTGTTAATTCAGCTAACGCTCTCATAAAGTACGGCTCTTTCACTGTGAAAGCTTGTTCCAAGTACAAAAAGGCTGAACTGAGGTACTGGTTACTGTTTTGTCTTTTTGTCATTCCATCTCATTTTTTGTGATGGGGTGTTTTTAGCCCAAGAGAAGTACTTTTCTACAACATTCATATGTGGCTGAACATATCAGACTGGGCAGCCTGTACATTTTGCACAATCCCTGTCCAACCACCCAGCAACTATGACAGAAGACACATCTGACTCTTTCTGACAGTAGACGTATGATCCCTGTTTTCAATCCTAATCCTTGAAGATTTATTGGTGCCTTCCCTGTCTTCATCCCGATTTTTACTCCAAAGTCTTCCCTTCACCCTTGTGCAGGGACCTATAAAGGTTTTACGGGGTTCTGCAGCTGATTATTAGATCCAGCTGCCTGACTCTGTATAGTTTTATGAGACAGCATCATCATCATCAACTTACCTTGTTATAGCGGCAGTGCTGAAGAATTGAACTTGGTTATGTAATGCTATGTTTGTTTTGTAGTAGAATCCAATTGAATTGTGTCAAATAAAAAGGCCACCTAAAAATGGGGCAGTCATAGATGTCCATTTGTGAGCGATATACAACTTTAACCCCTTGATGCCGAGTGTATCATATCTGAAAAAGAGTTTTTGCGTGATTGTTTTCCTAAAGAAAAACATAAATAAATTGCACAACAAATTGTTTAGCTTTTTTTCTTAAATGCCAAATATAGCAAATATGATTTAAATTTAAAGTCAAAAATTAAAATTTGATTAATTTTTTTAAACAAATTTGACAGATGGTTTAATAAATTCGCTGTTTTCAATTCAACATTTCAAGACTCGACAGAAACACAACACAGCTAAGATATAACATTATTAGTGGCAAAAAGGACAAACGTGTGTCGCATGTGTGCCCTTATCAAAGTGGGTACAAATCGACATTTCACAACCAGAACAGGTGGCTAAAGGGAAATCATTTAATTCATTTTTATTTATATAGCACTAAATCACAGCAATTGCCCCAAGGTGCTTTATATTGTAAGATATAAACCCTACATTAATTAAAAATAATTATAAGTTAAAAAAGTAATAAAAATGATAAAATCATATGTGATTGAAGTAACTGTTTTGATTTTATATTTTCAAAGCTGTATCTAGCTAAGACGTTAGGTTAGTCATAATACACAAAACTCACTGTTAAAAAGCTTTTCACTATATCCTCTGTTTGTGCTCCTCATTTGTTTGTTTGCTTCTGCTTTTCTTTGTTTTTCTTCCCCATCCTTCTTCTTCTTTCTCTTTTTCTTTCCTTCTTATTATTGAACTTTGCTGTTGCTCCTGTTCATGCTAATAGAAGATATGATTTTTCTTTTAGTAAATTGCTCTACCAACTCTTTGTGATCACAGAACAAAGAAAAGAATCATTCTTTTTCCATTAGCTTGGGAGGTAGAGCAGGTCCTATACCAATTGGAAGGCTGGTGGTTTACACCCTGGCTCCTCCAGTCTACATATAGAAGTATCCTTGGGCAAGATACTGACTCCTGAGTTGCCCCTGAGGCATCCATATGAGTGTTAGACATTTATGTATAGAAAAAAGAGCTTGTATGAATGTGTGTGAATAAGGCTTGTAGTAAAACCGCTTTAGGTACCTATTTATTAAGGGTGCAACGATACCCGTATTGATATTGAACCGTTCGATACAGTGCTTTCGGTTCGGTACGCATATGTATCGAACAATACAAAATTTTTAATTTATTTTATCAACTTTTCCTTCTGACGATGCTGTCTGTGTTGAGAGCTCAGTGGATCTGCGTTCGACTACTCCGCCTAGGCTGCACTGTCGAGCGCAGATCCACTAAGCGCAGCGCAAGCTAGCAAGACAGAAGCTAAGCTCGTTGCAACATGGCAAATTGAACCTCCCCCACCCTCATTCAGATCTGGCCTTTGGAACTATTTTGGTCTTCATGTGAAGCATGACCCTGAAGGTAAGCGCGTCATGGAGAAAAGTAAAACAGTATGTCGGATCTGCCATGCAATGCTCAATTACATGGGTGGGAACTACTGCATTAGCGCAGTTTGCTCGTTAACGTGTTGACGCTGTCCAGCCCCACGCACGGAGCGAACCCGCGTAGCTCGTTAATGGAGATTTGCCGTGTTGTGGCGTTAACGTCATTTCAGATTAACGCTGACAGCACTAGTGGGAACACAACGAATATGACTGCACATTTACTCCGACAGCATCCTAGTGCAAAGACAAGTGGAAGCAGACAAAAACAACAAGCACGCATGCTACAAACTTTACCCGAGTCATTTAGACAGCTGTTAGCACACGATTCTCCTTATGGGGACCTGATATGTTTAATATGCTGCTGAGAATATGGCCCAGAAGAAGCGTATAGTATAGCTTTTATTTTGGAAAGAGCCATTTCTCTGTAATAAACTCTCTTTTCCAAAGATGAGTGATTTCTCGATCAGATAGATTTTTTTTTTTTATTACTTGCTGTTTCAGCAATATTAAATTTAAAAACTGTACTTTTGAGTTAAAATATATATTTATAATTTTAATAAATGACAAATTAAAAAAGCATGAACATTTTTTTGTATCGAAAAAATATCGAACCGTGACACCAAAGTATCGAACCGAACCGAACCGTGAATTTTGTGTATCGTTGCACCCCTACTATTTATAGCAGTGCTGAAGGACTAGTCCATTTTTGAAAAACTGTGCACAAGTGCATCTCCATAGCCGCTGCATACATATCTCTTTCTGTGTATCCAAAGTCCTAGTAAGCAGACACCAATGTAGGACCATAAATCCTGCCTAAGGAGTTTGGAGAGTAGTGGTGGTTTAAATTACAGGGAAGGAAAAAGGCATAAAGAAGTGAAGCTAAGTCAGTTTGGGACTTTTCTTTATTTTCTTCATATAAAACGAGAAAAACAATTTTATCGTTACAATGTAAAACCCCTAGAGGTGACTGTTGTGGTGTTTTGGTGCTATATAAATAAAATTGAATTGAACTGGGAAAGACTATTTTTCACCATTTGGACTCTTTGAGAGAAATGAGGCTTCTTCAAGCTCCTCTTCTAGCACACCAGTTAGGTAGTTGGTAGACATGGTTGATGCTAAATGTAAATTCTTGTTTATACAAACCTTCAAGAGATGATAAAAGCAGGGCTGAAATAATACACAAAAATTTTGAATATGCAGCTATTTCAACAAGTGTAGGTAGAACATATGGGCTGCTTCATACACAGTCTGGATTTTAGTATTACTGAGTGTTTACATGGGTTTTTAAAAAATTGTTTGCCTGGGAAGCAAGTCACGGAAAAAACAAATATTTCAACAGTAAACAGTGGTCGTGGTGGTTCTTGGTGGTCATGACTGTAAAGTGGACGTCTTCCAAAGCTGAGGTTCGTTTGATCAGAGAAGATATTAACCCGACAAGACCTTTTTATGAAACTGGTTGCCCACAGGTTCACTATCCTCACAATTATGCATTCATTGGTTTGTCTCAGTTCTTGTACTGTGATGATTGGATATTTATGTGTGTACTTGTCTGTAATCTGGCGGTGGATTACATCACACCCCCGTGGTTTTCCAATTACCCCAGTGACAGACCAGGCAGTGGTAATGACCTGTGAGAGTTTGGTTCTGTTTTCTGACTTCACTGGGCCTCCGTAAACCAGTTTGACTTTAGGTGTCTGTCAGAACTGGCTTGTATTTATACATAACTCAAACAAGTGAGGTCTGCTCCCCGTGTGAGGTATTCTGCCTTTCGCTGACAAGACCAAGGTTTCCTATTCACCATGCTGAGCCCTCTTCCAGCTAAGACATTTTAATACCAGAAGGATATGTTGATGGAAAAGGATAATAAAGCAATTTCTTTGTCAACAGCCAGACGTGGATGATGTTGAGCTGTTGGATTTGGAAAGGAATGCAGATTTGTTAAGACCTATTGGTCTCTTTCCTCGGGCCTCATCAATGTTAATGCCCCAACCCCAGTGACCTAGAAAATAATTCAGATGAAGTGGTCCCATTTTGAGCCTATCCATCCCCTCCCATCCCCGTCCTACTGATTTGTAGGTAAATCATGGCTGTCAGTATAGTAGCAACCCTGATTAAAGTTCAGGGGTTTAATAGATCATTTTAAATAACCCCCAAATTACTCCCCTCTCCCCAGCCGATCCACCTGGACCCCTGCCCTGGGTGCATGGCAGTTTTCAGCCGTCGCAGAGCAAGCCAAGTCCAGCCTTGCGGTTCCTGCCTATTCCCCCAGGATGGTGCACTGCAGGCCTAGACCAACATTCTCAGCTGTGTTCAATCTGCGCTGAGACAAGTTGGCTATGAGAAAATGCAAAAGGAAAAGGCACTTGTGCGCTCGTGGACACACACCTACACAAAGCGCATACACATACAGAAGGAGTGACATGGAAAATCCTGGACAGTTAGCGCACTTTGTTCAGTAGGTTCAGCTGGAATCTATCCAGAAACACCCTGACATCCATTGACAAACACATATACACCTCACACTCCTACCCCCACCCCAGCTCCCCTGGCGACTGGAGTCTGTTCCTGACCTCTTCACATTACTTTGCTGTGTGTTTTCACGTGCCGGTACGTGGTTGGCAGTACTCACACACGTGCCGTTCGCCACCCA